>NC_037602.1:21652079-21952079 GCF_003073045.1 Pomacea canaliculata | reverse complement strand
GTCAGCTCAGTAAGAGTTAATCAGCTCAGTAAGAGTTAATTAGCTGTGAGAACCCCGAGTAGCGCCGACGCTTTCTCAAAATGTCCTCTCCAGGAGTTCTCGTTCATCGCGAGAAATTAATGAGATCCGCCTCCAGTGCCACAGGGTGAGTACAACATCTTGAGAGAGCGATGTTCAGGCAGCGCCGTGATTCGATCTCACTGGTAAGTGGGCGCAGAGACAAAATCCAATCTGATGGTGATCACACCACATCGTTTAAAACTCGCCTCGTTTGGCGACCTGCGAGTCTCCTGCAAGGGGAAATTTCTCAGGATTCGCTCCGTTTCCGGGAAAACGCCTTTTATCATCTTTCCGTCAGAAAAAACTGTTCACATTGAAATATTTGATAGAAATGAAAGGATTTTAATTCTCGTGAACTCTTCCATCTACGGGCCTCTTCACATCACTTTATTCTGAGGGAAGAGGGGAATTGCATGGGAATATGTCTGGGGTGGGTTGATGGTGGTGACAAGGGGTGCGGGTCGAGGTATCGTCTCTGGTATTTGGTTTTCGTTGCCAACTGTTTTTTTCTTTTGTTGTTGTTATTTTTTTTTTTTTTTTTCTTTTTTGGAGGGTGGGGTGGATGTTGACAGATCAGCACGTTGTTCGTTGGCTGAAGGACAGAGCTGAAGGCGTGGAAGCCAAAGACAGTGAAGCAGGGTTTGACAGGCGAGAGCGTGTCTGAAACCTGTCCCATACCCTTTGGGTCACTAACCTCATGGGCATCAGCTTTGGAGGTCACATCCGGTTATGACGCATGGCAACTGAGGATGGATTCACCGCACTGGACACGCGGTGCATCATGGGAGCTGCTGGACCAGTAGATCGTCAACACTCACCTTCTTCCGGCGGCCTGCAGCAGAACACTGTTCCCACTTGGAAAGGTCTGCTATGACTTCTTCAGTGAACTTACACTGCAACAGTCATGTAACCGAGGGTTGGTCTGCAAAGCTGGTTACCGGCGAGTGAGCGAAGACACCTGGGACACTCAGGTGTGTGAATGAGTGGGCATCCCACACGAGGTTTAAAGCGCGTTTCTTGCCTCAGGTGCAGGTTGCCGAGTTCACCTGCATTTGGCATGTGAACATTGAGAGACTTTATTTACTGAAGCCAAATAACTTTCGTAGCCTTTCTGCTCTAACCGACAGCTGCCTGAGTTGTGACCCCAGAGCCTGTTTGCTACCTGATCAACCTGCTGTCAACCAACTGTCCCCCTGTCTCCCTGGCAGTCTGTTAGCCAGACAGTGTTTTCTGAACACTTCTCACTCCATTAGCTGCTTGAGTCTTGTGGAGACGACCTTTGCCCTGACACCCACGACACATCGTCAGGTCAGTGGCAACACCGCACAACAACATTGTTGACAGACGTCTTTGGCCGCGTAAAACCTAAGTTTTAATTCATTATTTAATTATTTAACACGCGAGATTTTAATTTAATTAAAGTGTTAGGCGTGCTGTAAAATCTCGAGCCAAAATGACCATCCTATCTCTTGGTCTAGAGTAAACGAAGATAATTTTTATAATAATTTTTAAGGGAGAGTTGTTGTGCGAGTAAGCGTGTGTGCGTGAGTGTGCATCTCTGTGTGTGTGTGTGCGCGCGTGCGCAAGCACAAGAATTTTTAAACTTCCCGTGTTGAGAAGTGGAATATATTGTAGCCAGTATGATGATGTGGCAGTTTCTCTCTCTCTACCTCCCGACGGGAACTGAAGAAAGAGAAACAAGCAATCGCACGATTGCCACGTGACAAGAGGAGGGAAGGACTCCAGTTACGACGACTGAAGGATCGGAACTCTTCTGTGCTGTGATATGGAAACAGAGAGACCGTCTTGCTCACAGACAAGTGCCATCCATGGTCCACTGGTTGCATTCTGATCGTCGCTGTCATCTTTCTTCACGTGTGATCCCAGCGCTACTGAGTGCTCGTGTACTTCAACTACATTCAACCAGTGACAAAGATGGGTGGAGGTACCCTGCTGTTGTGTGCACGTACACATGTACAGAGGTCAGAGGTCAGAGTGTTGCACATGTACGGATCACAGGGGTCAGAATGTTGTATACGTTTGCATTGCATGGGTCAGAGCGGTGCGATGTGTACAGATGTACAAAGGTCATGTGGTTGTGCATGTACACGTGACCGAGAAGAGAATGCTGCTATGTACATATTGTATGGGTCATAGAGTTGTAAATGTACAGATTACAGGGGTCAGAGTGGTGTGCACATACAGATTACAGGGGTCAGAGTGGTGTGCACATACAGATTACAGAGTGTTCTACACGTCCCTATGCCCATCAGTGTTGTAAATGTACAGATTACAGAGGTCAGAGGGTTGTACATGTACAGATCACCGGGGTCACACGAGTGTTGTAATGTACAGATGACGTCTTTGAGAACGAGAGAGAGGGGAGGGCGCACAATGCTTCAGGAAATAATACAACCTTTGGCTATTAATAGCAGCTGTATGACAATGGCAGAACCTTAAAATCCTATTACTGACGTCATCACACGCTCTTTTTTTTCTCTCGGATTGATCTGGAAGCGAGGTGTGGGGTGTGGGGTGGAGGGCGGGCAGCACGGGGATGTATTGAACAGTACCATCAGTTGTGCCTGAGGAAGACGCCATTCGGTTTTGAAATGATGCGTGTTAAAACTGAGTTCGACTGCATTTATTTCCGTCGCCAGGTAATTGCAGCCTCGCAGGGGATGTGAGCGCGGACTGTGGTGGGCGTCTGGCACAAGCTCTGGGCCGCGCCTTGGGTAGTCAACGTCTGCAGCTCTCGACAAAGATGTCATCCACATCTCACAGATACAAACACTGTGACCAGCTCCTCTCACAGACTGTACCAGCACTTCACACACAGTTGTTTACAGAGGTCGCCACAAACACTTCACAATACTATCACTGTGACAATCACTTAACGACTACTGTTACCTGCTCTTGAAACACACCATCAACACCTGAACTGTCGACACAACAACAGTTTGATGTGAGTGCTGCAGCAGGCAGACACGACTGTTGGATGCACGGCTTGCCGACACGACAACACAGACCACACACGACACCACACACACAAACAGAAGGTAACCACAGTGATGTTTGTCCAGGTAAACCATACAGTAGACTGCTATTTATCGCACTGCATGTGTCCAACACAGAAACCAACTGTCGTCTGTAGACACGACTAGACATCGTCAGTGTCCAGACGCCGTGCAGCAAGTCCTTGTTACCTGTACCTGTTGGAGACCGCGCACCTGTGAACACCTTGCGGTGCAACATGTATGTGCGTGCGGCGTCGTGTGAACGTGCTGCAGCCACCCCAGGTGCGCGAGGCCATGTACCCGACAGTTGGCCTCGTGCAGGGGATTGGGACAGTGGCTGTACACCCACACACCTGTGATACACTACAGGTGAAGGCGAGTGTACACCGGTCTCACCCTCAGAGTCTGTGTTAGCACTGACAGGTCAGCCTGGTCTGTCTGTAAGCCCACGGCGCACTCCTCACCCAAGCTCGGGTTCGTATCTACCCGGGGTGCAGACGCATACAGAGAAATTGCAAGAAAACCTTATCCGTGTACAAACTTTAAAAAATCCTTAAAACTAGAAGATAACCTTACAATGATGAATTAGCTAATTCTGAGAAACATTATGTGTCAACAAAAGGAAGAAGACAACAAGAAAAAAAAAGTAAATACAAAACAAGGAAAGAAAGAAAACATTGCAGAGATACAACTCGATATAAACAGTCAATATCTTGACGACTCTTGACTTCTAGAATTTCCTTCACCTTATAAAGACAAGACAGGGAAGACTGTTCACAGCATGAGCTGCTGTCTTCCGCTGCAGTGTGAGAGAAGAATGAGGAGAGAACAAGCTGAACGAGGTGTCAGATTACTGTCACAACAAAACCCACCTTTCTCTGCAAGCATCTCAATCAGGTATGGGAGGGGCAGGTGGAATCTCCGAGCTTAGTCTTATATTTCTCCTGGCGAATCAGTTCAAATAGCTTTTTCGAAAATCTTTGGAAAAAAGTGAATTTTTCTCCAGTCTCTCTTTCTCTGACTCTCTCGGACGAAGAAGATGCTAGCCATCCAACAACTGAGATAGAATCCAGTGATGTCCTCTGAGTGCGTGATTCGCCCAATTTGGAAACAAAAATCTTGTTGTTGTTGTTGTTGTTGTTGTTGTTGTTTTTGGTGGTGGTGGTATTGTTGTTAAAATTAATTAATTAATAGTCAAAGTGTTCTGCCAGTTTCTGGTGACAGTTGGTAGAATACATTAATTAATGAAGTATTCAGCCTGTTCTGACGACCTCGCGTGTAATTCTGTGGAGTTTAGAGAGCTGCTCAGCTTCCGGCCTCACTTGGCTGTGGAATCAATAGCTGCTGTCGCTTTGCTGTTTAAAGTTTCAAGCCTCATGAGCATCTGTGGTGCAATGTCATGGTGCCGACAGATGATATTCTGTCCCACAGACCACCACACCTGCAAACTGCCAACTAGCAGCTGGTTGCAGCAATGTGTCTATGAGCAGGATGCAGCTGGCAGCTGCAGTGTCTACAAACACCAAGCAAATGAAGCAGCTGTCAGTGAAGGTGAAGCAGCTGACAGCTGTCTGCAGAGATGTGTCAATGAACAAGATGCAGCCGAGGACTTGTTACCAACCTCGTGAATCCAGCTGCATGCTTATGTGTCATGATGTTCAGTCCGCTCTTTACCAAGCTGGTGTCCAAGACAACCAAAGTCCATACACCATTCAGTCCACGCCTCCGATAGAACTTCGCCTGATTTCCCAGAGGTCATACACACTTTACAAATAAAGAAATTCCGATACTGTGCGCTGGATGTCCTGGTGCTTACTTTGGGGGTAATAAACTAACTGAGGTACAGCACAACACCTACACATAACTTTCCTGATCACACCTGCATCCTCTGTGAAGACGCTTTCAACACTCTGCACCTCAGACACAAGGGAGAAACACGACATTCCACATGTACAGGTCTAATCAGCCTCGCCTGGTCATCATCATTGTCATCAACTAGTCATCAACTAGCCATCCCTTTAACTGGCACTCGCCAGTCGGGGCGACCTGGCTGAAGACAGCAGCTGACAACATTTGCCCCGTGGACCGGTCTTTATCAGTGTTGAACAGGTCCTGCATGGGGCGACCAGCTTTTGTCCTCCAGTTTGTCCTCTCTCCATCTTGGTTTCGACTTCCCTCCGAAGTACCACGAAAGACGGTTTCAAAACACGACCACAGCGGGCTACAGGTGAGAGGTGAATGTCTAAGGTCAAAGGTTGGCAGGAGAAGTAGTCGTTCTCAAAAAGGAGAAGAGAAGTCTGTGTATTCGCTCGCGATACAAAGCACCGGAGTCGGGTAGGTGAGGTCGCAGTAGGGTGGTCGTAGTGTGATTGTTTATTCCAGCGAGGGTCACAGGTCACTGTCAGCTGTGTAACAGTGGTCGAGTCAACAAGACACGCAGCCTCCCTGGACGAGGTCACCGCTCGGTATCCGTGGCCTGCTTTCGACGCCATCTATCTCAATACGTTCAAGATATATAGATAAGCCCTCTAATTCCTACCAACTCCAGGTGACCTTGTGAATATATGTCTCTATAGTTAATGCTTAATTAATTCAGTATCTTTTTATATTTAATGCTTAATTAATTCATTTCTATAGTTAATTTTTCCCTGAAAAGAGGGCTAAGTGGAAAAAAGCGCTCAGTGCTTATTTTACCCCTCGTTAATAAAGAATTGTCATTGTCATTGTCATTGTCATTGTCATTGTCATTGTCATTGTCATTGTCATTGTCGCCGGGGGAGCAGTTGCTGCTCTCTGACCTCGTAGACAGACCGAGTGGGGAAGGAACGACGGACAGTCGGACGGACACTTGGGGAGGAAAGCCATCGGCTTGTTGCGACAGACCTGCTGCTCATCATCTCATCACAAAAGCTGGATCGCCACGTGGAGAGACTGGGTGAGGGGGTTATGTTTTCATCTTTTTTTTGGGGGGGGGGGGGAGGGAGCAGGGCGAGGTTTGTGAAGGGTGTGACGAGATTAGGTGTCACTGACGTGTGAAGGTAACGGTCCCCTGCAGGACTGTGCTCATGTAGGAGGTGAGAGTTTCCTGGGGACAATATTTTGCACTTGGACAGAGAATGTAGGGACATTAATTGCAACATTTATTTTTGACTAAGCATACATTTACCAAGAAGCCCGTTGACAGATTTTGTGTTTCCATGAGTAAAGAACATCTGTCAGTTGTGTGACACACCTAGCTGCAGGTATGTGTTGATGAAAACAATGCAACTGTCATTTGCTTGTGTTAATGTGTCCATGGTCATCTTGTAGCGGACAGCTGGTTGCATGAACCAAATGTCTGAGCTGCAGACAATAATCAACCAATGATTAAACTCTCTTTGAACAACGACAAGTGGCCTCGGGAATGAAGATTGCCGCTGTCCTCATCACACAACCCGCCTGGACTCATCTACTTTCTTCTGTCCCCCATGTCACAGGAGAACATTAGTCAGTAGTACTCTACCTCGAGCACCTTGACCGATCCACAGTTCCATGAACAACACTCGTCCTCATTTCACGGACTTTTGTCTGCAGGAGTGGACAGTGAACACAAGGAACAAAAGGTGGAACAGAGGGAAGCCGGGACTATGGGTCATGGGAATGGTTCACCTCGTGCAAGTTAATCAACACGGCACAGTCCCAGCAACTCAATATTTATGATTGTTTGTAGTCTGTACCCGTTGGACTTGTATTATTTAATAAGCATTGAGCAAAGACAACAGGTGCCAATGGTTTGTGAGATTATTTGCAGACAGCGACTGTTTGGAATTTACATATGTAGCACGAATTCTGGCTTTTAAAAAGTGCAAACAATTTGCACCTGTCAATCCCGAAATTTCCAAATTATAAAAAAATGTCTTTCTAAGGTTGGGATCGACAATAATAGAGAATAAAATGCTTTTGGCAGGAAGACTTGGTAACTTCGCCCAATTCAATAAACGCATTCTTCATTTTTAAATTTTCATAAATTAGGTTCATGAGTTCTAGAAGTAGCTTCTGGTGGCTACGTGGCCCGGAGGACGAGCAGGAGGAATCAACCTTTGTGCCTGCAGCACACACCACACAGCTTGAACGAGCAGACGATGGCAACAAGGGCGAAGTTCACTTCCGGCAGACCTTGCAAATGAGACTTCAACTTGAAAATAATCTTGAGATATGTTGAGACAAAGCTCTCGTCTGGTTACATAAAGAATGGCAGGAGATGAGACAAAGGAATAGTTAGCTATGAACATTTAAAATATAGTATATACTGTAGAGGGCTGAGGTCGGCTCATTCCTGATGTCGTCCAGCAGATATCGGTGCAAAACACCATTTTGGGTTAGGTCTCCAAAAATCTGCATTTATTTTTGTAAAATGTTGCTTTGTGAGATATTCCTACTGAACATCTTCTTTACTCCAGGGTTGACATCAGTGCTTCTCTTGCAGTTGTCTGATCTTGGCAGGAAGTTGCATAAGTCACGTGATGAATGGTTTGTTTTTGCTGCTAAAGTAGCTGGTACCTAGTGTGTGTGGTTTGTTTTGTCTGTTTTGTTATGTTTTATTTTAGTACGATGTCAAATATTGTATTTCTCAGTGTATTATCTGTCTAGTAATGTCTACTAATTTATTATCTGTCTATTAGTGTCTATGGTGTTTGTGCATGTAAATCATGAAAAACTAATATGAAAATAAGAAAAGAATTGCTGAAACAATAATGACACCAAAGCTTTATTAACATAGCTAATAATAACAACAATTATTATTATTGGTACTATTTTTGTTTGTTTTGCATTTCTTTGTCTTTAAGTAGACATTTATTACTCATGTTTTATTGGCTTGTACAAGACAGTAAAGAATATTTTTTTTAGATCGCTGAAAAAATACTGTCCAGTGTACTGAAGCATGTAACTGAGGATAAAGGTCAAAGGTCCTGTCTGTAAACAGGTGTGGGGGACACGGAGGTGAGTAGCAGCTACACCTCGCTACACCTGCGCTACACACAGTTGGACAACACACACACACACACACGGATAGCTGCATCTGTAAGTCAGAAACATTTGTAAACAACCTTCATAATAGCATTGTTATGACATGCCGGGAGTTTCTTCACCTGGACAAAATAATAAAACTCTTTTTTAGCATTAGCAAAGTAAGGAACTGTCATATGTTTTGACAATACCATAGGAAGATTTGTATTTATTTCAGCTTGGCTGTTTCCATGGCTACTATTAACCGATGTTCCTATTCGTCCATGCTCACTGTTGTATTTGGAGGTTAAACACTTGATGATTAACACAATAAACTTTTTGAAGACGTTTTACATTGACCACGACTTTTGCTAATGCACTTCAACCACGAAATTGTTGTTGCTGTTGTTGTTGTTGTTGTTGTTGTTGTTAGTTAGTTAGTAATAAGGCGCAATATCTCAGCCAAAGGCGGACTCATTGCTCTGATCAAGTCAACAAAATAATAACAAAGATGTAGAACAACATCACTCAATAATAACAAAGATGTAGAAGGAAGAACAACTCGCTGCGTGCCGACAGTAAAGGGAGATCACTATAGATGTAAGGGTAACGACTCCAGAGAATGAGGTCAGTGACATCAGAAGACTGGCAGACGATTTTGTCCAGCCAACTACTAAAACGAGGCAGGTGTTACAAAGCTTCCGGTTAGCTGCCGACCTATGGCGGCGACCGGAAGTGTCGCTTCCACCGATGACCGAAGCAGATGCGTGCGGTTCTCACGGGGGAGGAGACTCTTGATGTGCAATGTCTCTAATCTGATTAGAGGATTGTTTCCCTTGTGAGACCTGTCCTTGCAAAGTGGCCAGGGGTCGCTACTGAGTCACTGATGGTGATGGTAGGTTGGTGGTACAAGCAGGCCAACAGGCAAATTCTTCCGCTTTCATTTGCAGTGGAAGACACGGAAAATCAGAAACTATTTTAGTTGCAGTTGTCTGCCCTGCGCCACAAAGACTGAACACAAGCCTGGTGGAGGCGAGTCTTTGTTTTGACAACCCGTCTACCACCTCCTGTTCTCTGTAAACAGGAAACAATACTTGAATCACTAGCCCCCATGTCTCTGTAAACACTGAACCACAAAACAAACATGTCTGTAAAAGACACACCTACATGTACAGGAGGACAGAGTACGGCGGTCAAGGGAAAGACAACTACAGGTAAATAAAGAGAGAATGAAGGAGGGAGAGAAAAAATAAAACAATGTGGTGGTACAAAAATAGGGTTTAACGAGTAAAAGACAGAGGGTCAGAGACAGCGACACACAGGGGGAGACAGAGGAAGGAGGAGACAAGCAGCAGGAGGGTCTGTACAAGGCGACCGTGCAGCCGGTCACAGTCTAGCGACCCCGCGACACAAACACAATGATTGAAATACATGAGCGTTAGTCTCTGACCTGTGACCCCGATACTATAGACTAACTTTGCCATCAGTTAATACCCCGAGGCCGCCTCCATTTTCACTCAGCTTCTGTATCCCATGATACTCGTAATGCGAGGAGGGATGGGCCCAGCAAATGCTGCAGTCAGGAGGAGGAGGAGGCAGTGAGATGGAGACGTGGTCATGTTAATCACAGAAATAAGCTGTTTGATGACTTTTAACCAGTCTCCAGAGGGCAGACCGCCCGCCACACATCTTATACAACGCAGACTGCGTGGGCGAGCCAAGCAATGAATGGCGATCTGGCTGATGAGACGGCGAAAGGTGGCGGGTCACGTGATCCGCACTGCGTCTGTACGTGGCACCACGCCACACTTGTCTTGGGGATGACTACTGGAAGGAAGGAGGGAAATGAAGCAAAAAAAAAAAACCCCAAAAATGGAAGGAAAGAAGGAACAAAAAAGTAATTTGAGGAAATAAAGAAAAAAGGAAGGAAGAATGAATGAAGTAAAGAAAGGAGGGGAGAGCATCAGGTTTTTATGGAGCTTGTAATTAAGTTTAGCGTCGTTGACGACCGTTTTCTATTTCAATCCACAGAGTTGTCTTGTTCTTTCTGTTTCCCTTCCCCAGCTCTCTTCGTTCTGACCTTTCTTTTTGTGTTATTGAAGAAAGTAGAGGTAAATAATACACTTATCGCCGGCAAGGTGTCGACGACTGTGCTCGTGGAGGATGGTGGCGCTAACATGGCGACTGTTTTAGGGGACTTGAGGAGTGAAATGGTCTGTGGCACGGACAGCGTACATACAGAAATGGTCTGAACAGGAGACGACTACTGCCACGTCTACCTGCCACTGACACTGCTACTGCCACAGCTGCCACTTGTTTACCGTTGCTGAAGTCTCCCGAAGTGCCACTTGTCAGTGTCCAAACAACATTTCACAAAACAAAAGACAGAAAAACACAGGCGTTAGATGATGGTGGAATGTGCAGTGAACGCTGTGATGAACAACAAAGCGGTTGTTTGTTTACTTCTCATCTAAACACTTTCTCGTTCGTCTGCGATGTTTGTTGACTGCAGGTGACGTCACGCCACCGCTTTGTTGACTGAAGTGTTTGACCTGCGAGAGGTGTGACGACGACAAGCGGGTGTTATCCTCGTGACCTCCGCTGACCTGTAGGAGACGACGCAAGAGGCGCGAGGCGATGACAAGGCTAGGGTGACAGACACCCGGGCAGACCAAGCTGGCTCACTCAGCAGTCAACCCCGGGTGGGCGGAGGTTTTGATTCTGTGATTCGGGCTATTTTCAGACAACAATGAGATCCGCCTCCTGGATGTTTTGGGGAAGCGGAGAGAAATATTTTAGCCGCACGCGACATCACACGAAGAGGCACTTAGCGTCCTGCGCCGTGCATGACAATGAGGCACCGAGCACTGGACAACTGCTGACACACGATGCCTCCCTCCAGTCGCTGCCTTCTATCGTCACATCTCGCTGATCCCTCGGCTTCTCTACCAGCATCCACAAACAGCTTCTCGCCAGACTTGAGTAGTTCTGGCCACTGAAACTGTGCCCGACCCCGTGTGTTCACTCACGTGTTCAGTGCTGAGCACCTGTTTATCGTATGTAAACATGTGTTCATATTGCTGACAGTGTGTATCCCATATAATTGCCTGGTTAATGGAAGTAAGACATGTTTGTCAAGTGAACGTATACTTACCACCCGAACCCAAAGTTTATCTCGCGTTCATACAATGTTGTCTGAGGACATGTTTATAACACATGATGCCGTTTATTGGACATAAACATGTTTATCTGTGTGCAGGCTTACGAGAAGTATGTGTAGAAATCCACATTTTACTGAAACTTAAAGTTAGTGAAGGTGTAAATGTTCTTGTCACTAAAATAACAAACAAGCGAAATAAGTGCTTAAAGCCTCGGAAAATATGTTTACAACTGAAATTATTCCCAGATGAGAGAGTTTAGTTACATTCGTGTCTTAATATAAATATCTCAGCATAATTCTCAGGTTATACTCTTGGTTATAACGCATCACGCAAAGGTTGAGAGATGGCTGTAGCCACATCTGTAGGCAGAAATCATCATCATCGTCGTCATCATCATCATCATCATCATCATCATCATCATGTCAGATTAACGAGGGCTGATGCACAGCTCCAATGGCGGCCTTCAGAGATTCACGTGTCCGTGACTGGGGGAAAGGACAGACCCAAGGACGATGACAGCGGCATGCCTCGTGCACAGACCGAGAGAAATCACAACACGTGACTTGTATTCAGTCTCCTCCTGTTACTCACTGCACAGGAAATGACGTCAGATGTGACGCGACAACCAGTGTACAGGTAGATGCTGTCACCAGTGACTGTACGACCAGTGTGCAGGTGTTACATACAGGTGTTGACACACGTCACCGCTGGTGACGAATGTGGTATAGCAGCAGGTGACGTCCTCTACCTTCATTTTGCCGCAAGCATGACGTCACCCGACTCAGTGTGCACCTGCGGGGTCAATCCATTACTCGCCATGATTGCACACGTGGATGTGATGACAGTCTAGTCTTCCTGTCTTCAAGTCATCTGAGCCTCTGCCTCGTCTGGATTCACGGCCTTCATCTGAGTTCTCACCCACATTATCGTCGTCTATTTTTAGACAGTTTCTGACGCTAGATACACGACACGTGTTTCAAACTTGTTCTACAGATGCACATTTCGACATTTCTTTCCAAAATCGCAGCATTGCAGAGTACAAGTGGATACAAAAAGGGAGGTGAACAGAGGACAGTAGGTGACTAGCATCAAGTGGACTGGTCCTTCAACCACACCTCCAGACAGCTGTGAGTGGCCAGCCTTGCCCAGTCACGGGATGAGTGAATGGCCCCACATGAGGTTGTAGTTGTGGTAGAAAACGAAACACTCGAGAACAACCTCGCAGTTAGCTTCTACAGTTTCGAGAAACGATTTAGCGCCGACACGCTCCATTGCATTTTTGTTTCTTGCCGGCAATAAACTTGACGATAGCAGTGAACGTGGCTTTATCAGCGGTCCTCCAGTCCCGCAATTTGTAAATGGATTTCTCCACAAATTATATTTGTTGACAGCTCGGGGTGACCACAGGGTGCAGCAGTGCGACTACACCACGGCGTGACGACGATGATGATGTAGATGTCGATAGCGTGTCATCTACACACAGAACGTGGCACAGTAGTGTAGTAGTATATTGTAGATGTTCAGCACTATACATTAGGATGTACACACAAGCTGATGTCGACGTGTTTACTGGCTGCCATCTTCACACTATTCACAGTCTGCTGTCGCCGAGTTCATCTTCACACCACAATGGATGTCGTGTTGCGCAAGATTGATGTCACCTCTTGTAATCTGCCCTGGATGTCAGAGTGAATAGCTTATCGTTCCACACCGGGTCAACTCTGTCAGCAGGTCACATCCGGCCACCCGAGCCCCGCCGAGGGCCGGCGGTCGGTGCCGGCGTCAAGAGTCTGCAAGAGGCTCTCCGCGGCGGAAGGTAAAAAAGTCCCGGAGCGGGTGTGGGAGTGAGTTGCCGTCGCTCAACGCCTGCAGCAGTAACGAGGCTGAATTCGCTAGAGAAATCTATGGAAAGCGATGTCATATTAGAAATCGTATCTTGACCAAAGATTAAATTAAATTCTTAAAGGAGATTAAAAACGGCGAGTGAGGGAGCTTCACATCTTGACAATGTTACCAGGCGCAGGAAAAAATCCAGGTGTTGACAACGAGTTCTTGATTTAATTTGTTTGGATATTTTGTTTTGTCATCAAGTCTGACAGGAAACAGAATTTTGATCTCGAACCTTCCAGATATCAGCTCGAAACTTCAAATGACTGAATATGTTTGTGGCTATCAGGGTCTGCTCTTGATGCCTGTTCAGAACTATTCAACATCAAGGATGCTGTCAGTTTTTTGTTAGCTTGCAGGAGGGTTTGGTTCCTCTGACTTTTTTGTCCGCCCACGAAGCGAGGACTGACAGCTGACCTAAGGGGGAGAGCAGGAGGTAAGGATGTGATGCTGTGGTGAGCCGCTGAGCACCAAAAAATAAACAGACAGACGAGTAAAAAATCCTCTTGATGCTTTGACAACGGGCAAAGAAAGAGAACTTGTGCGGTGACACCAACTTCGGGTCTGGTGTAACACGAGGACAGGACAGACAAAAACACACAACAAGTAAAGTGGAGTGGTCCTGTACACACACACGGACATACACACAACAACAATCAAACCTCACCAAAAGAGAAAGAAACCGAGGGGACAGATGACTGAGAGCTGACATTGTGCTGAAGGTCCTAGGATGTGCAGTAATGATCGCACAATGAAACAGCAAATAATTGCAATACAACTGCTTCTGCTGCATTGGGATGCTGCACCCTCAATATTCACTAAATATTGTCCACATCATAGCGAGTAAAAATAGCAACGATTGTGAGAAATCAGAGAATCAAAGAAGTCCAACGATAATTAAGTCCATTTCTGTAAGTGGTGTGATGAACACCATCGTCGATCACCATCGCCCACTTGTGTCTGTTCTTATTGGACCCAAGAGCTAACAGACCTGGGACCCTGGCGTCGGGGTGGTTATCAGACCAGTAAACGGAAATGTCTTGTCGCTGCGATCACCTGTGGCAAGTGTGTGAGGCACGGGATATTTTGCTGACGGGCTGGACAAGAGACTCAATCAAGGAGAAGCTGATGGTGCTGATACCTGCAAAATGGTTCATTTGCAAGAGGATCACATACACACCCTGCCACTCTCCCTGTTTCTCATCTCCAGCTTTGAAGTCGGCAATGGAAGGGCGGACAATGACAGCAGCCCCTGCGTGTACCTGTGTAAGGTGGATCCCCTACCTCACTCCCTACCTCCAACAGGTGACATGAGAAATAAGAACAATTTCAGCAACTATTTTAGTGGTCCAATGGGGGGTTAGCTGGAAACTGCCTTCACCTGGTGGCAGGGATGGGGTAGCTAAGGGAGATAACCACAAGACCTGGGGAAAACCCTCGACAGACTTACCCTGTGAGTAAGGTCTCGAGAGAAATGTCAGACACGAGATCTGAACAATGAGCTAGCCTTTCTTACCGCTCTTTAACATTCCCTGGATTTGTCGCTATAAATAACCTTTCCTGCATGTATTGTTATAAATAACCTTCACTGCATTTAAAAATTACAACCAATGGTAAGAGGTGGAAGGAGCAGCAGTCCCCAGGTCACCAGGTCATCAGGTCATCAGGTCACGCCAGCACACCGCAGGATGTGAGGTCGACGGCTCGTGAAGAAGCGAGGGAAATCCTGCTGCTGTGAGTTTTATTCACTTCTTGCTCTCATTGGTCTTCCCAGTGCAAACGGAAATGACGTCATCTGCTGGAAGTATGGCGGTGTTCACGAGGGAGACCTGAGCGTGTGTCGTTGTATGCACACTTTACGACTCTGAGAGACTTAGCAGTGATACCCGCTCACAGTGAGAGAGAGATCCAGACAGATGGCCTGCCACTCAGACAGTCGTCCAGTTAGACAATCGTGCTGACCTCTCGTTCTGTTCCATCACATGTACAAGTATCTGCTAACACCTGTCCACAGATACTGAAATAATAGCTCAGCTATCTTTTATCAAATGATAATTTCAGTGATGTATGTAGTGTGACAGAACACCAGGGAGGAGTGCGACTATTTCAGTTGTCAACACACACAACAGGGAACAAGTCGACAGGAACCTCCGGCACCACGTGCATTGATAATGACCTGGCAGCTCACAGGATCGAGAACAATCAATCGCTTTACTCAGCAAACAGGAAAGAAATGGATAGCCACAACACAAATTAATTGTTGAAAGGTTATATTTGAAAAGGTTACAGCTGCTTGATATTTCGGAGTTGGGGACGGGTGGGGTGCAGTCGCGGGTAGGACGGGGTTATCGTCAGAAATCGTCTGCTGCCTGGGGTCAACAGAGTCTGGCACCGACCACGTGCAGCCCCATAAGCTGTACACAGAACTGACAAGATGTGATGATGTGATGACAAGATGTGATGACTTTTACACACCCACAGCCCTATAACCTGTATAGTGTAAACAACACACCCACAGCCCTATAACCTGTACACAACACACTCACAGCCATATAACCTGTACACAACACACCCACAAGACTAAGTTCCTGGCTACAATGTAGTTGAGGGCAGGAGACAGAAAATAATAAATTATAATCAGCGCATGCTCAGACACTCCTTTCCCAGTCAGAAGAATTAAAGAGGTAAATTTTATTTACTGGCGATTATCACAAATAAAAACTTCACGTGAAACCAAAAATATTGTAGAAAACTGAGAATTGAGAACGTAGTCGATGAGTGATGATATCAATGAAAATGAATGTCAGCTTCTCGCCCCTGGTTGTGTCTGCCTCCGCCAGGAGTGTGAGCATCTCACACTTGGTGTAGACATCCAGCACCGACATCCACCACCGACTGTGCACGAGAGCATCGCCCTTTGCCCTCGGCAGCAGGCCGCCATGTTGATGACGAGCTCCAGCTGTGCTCACTGCTGCCACCAGCCGGAGTTATTCCTCTTAGCAGAAAGTTCGGGAGTTATTTTGGTCCACGGACATGAAATGCCGGAAATTCAACTTAAAAACCTTGCTGCTGAACTTAGTGCGATTTGTTTTAAATTGAACATTTAATATTTTCACGGCTGTTCACTGTCACTGTCTGTCGCTGTCGCCAGGAACTATTTCGCGACTTTTGTGGTGTTCCGGTGACTTACAGCTCTTCACACGGCGGACAAGAAATGAGAGAGTGTTTGGTTGCCTTAACCTCACTTTTCCTGATGATAGCCTCATAAAACTGTGCAGGGCGATGTTCTGTCAAGCAAGTCAAGTGTTTTTGATATTGAAACCATTCTTTCACGAGGACCTCGGGTATTTTTATGTCGGTCACATGGGGGGTGGCAGGCAGGCGGCGAGTGGGCGATGGAGGCGATGTGTGTGTGGCCGCAACAACCTGATGGATGATGAAAACATAGCAGACACACACACTCACACACACTCACACATACACATCTACTTACACACACACACACTCACACACACTCTCACACACACACACCTACTTACACACAAAGAGCACACACACGCACACAGACATGCACACAGATGTACACACGCACAGGCGCTGACTGCCGGTGTTGTCCATGGTGGAGGACAGGCAAGGAGGGGCTGCACCGTACGCTGACCTCCCCTGGTGTGGTGGGTGGTCTCGCCTGTCAGCGCTGAGCGGCCACAGAGCCCGGCTGTTGTGTTTCGTGATAACCCAATAACGCCTGCAGCTGCCCCTCCACAAGTTCTGTGGCAAAAAGGAAAGGCCCCCAGGGAAATGTGGTTGGCATCCCTCCCTTACTGCCTTAGCTTCGACCTGTGGACCTGACCGCAGCAAAGTCGCCGATGTCTTCCCGTCCTTCAGCAGCTCGAGGTGAGGAACGATGTGAAGGTCGAGGTCGTCTCCTAACGTTTGTTTAAAATTCTTTGGTGGGGGCGGGAGGTGTTATACCTCAGGACTTTTTGTTCCTCCCTCCTCTCTCTGCCTTAGTCTCCCAATGTATGGAGTAGGTCCCCTCTTCCCCCCCCCCCTCTGGTGGGTCAAGCGGTCCGGTGGCGCAACGGTTAGCGCCTGTCACCAATACAGTAAAGGTTTGCTGCCCTGAGTTCATTTCTCGTCTCGGGCACGCTATTCTTTCTCTGCACGTGGCATCTGTTTACAGGGCTGGCTGCCTTGCCGTAATGTAGCCTCAGTTGCTGACACGGCGTAAAACACCAATCCCCCACCTGGTGGGTCGACTGGGGCGATTCGCTGCTTCACAGGCGTTGTGTTGAGCTACAGTCTGGGGATGTGGGGGATGTTGGCAAGACGATGTGAATTCACTGACCTGACAGTAGCGACTTGTCACTCGTGTCATCAAGTACCAACATCATCTCCCCCAACTCGTCCTCTCAATACACATCCACCCCAAACCTGGCCTGTCGGGGTGGACGTATCCTCGTCACATCGTCATGCATCGTCGACTCTGGGCCAGTCGCACTCTGGTTGCACGACCAAACTATTGACTCACCTTTGTCTCGACTACAAACTCGACCGTACCTGTAGCAAGTCTCCTGTAGCAGGATATTATTTTTTTTTTAAAGAAAAGTTCTGTTCTAGAGAAATTATTCGTCTATCTATATTTAGCAAAAAGAAAAAGCTGATATTCGCCACACCTTTCCGGCAAACTACAATTTAAATGTCCACAGCATAATTCCTCTTTTCGATTCTCGTGGTTTTACGGGAGGGGTAAACACGCCGGGGATCAAAATATGTGAAACCAGCTGACCTTGTAGAACATTCTATCTTCTTAACAAAATATAACAAAATATAACGGTGAGGCTCACATCCTGGCTACGGCCATGACCTGTCCGAGGTCAAACCTGGGGACACGAGCACCACTTCCACGTGAAAATAGATGTCGTGTCCCCTGAAGTCAAGGAAGGAGGAGGAGGGAGGAGAACAGAACAAAACATACAGCAATGATAATGAAGGACCAATAATGTTTGGATAGCAATGGTTCAAACGTTAATCTCTTCATCGGCGAAAATGTTTTCTGAAAAAGAAGGGACAAAAGTAAGACAATGTTTCGACTACAATGTTTTCTGGAAAGGATGGAACAAGGAGTAAGACAGTGTTTCGACAGAAGCTCCCTGGGAATACGGGCGACCCGAGAAGTTGTTATTGAAGACAAACGAGGCGATTGCACTAAGCACTTTCTTGGAGAACTCAATCTTGCTGAACTCAGATTGATTTGATTGGAGGAGAGGCCGTACTCCAATTTCTTATTGGTGTTCACTCAGGCTGAGAGAGGCGTGGGCGGCGATTTTTACAGCCATCGATCTCCATACCGTGTGCGGTGCAAGACGACGGACACACGCGGCTACGGCGACCCCCGGGGTCACAGTCTGACGATGGCACAGCTTGCAAGGGAGGTAACTGATTGTTATCAGTGGTCTTCCTGGTCGTGATGAATTAATTTGAGATAATTAGTTATGGTAAATTAGTTTTAAAAATGTTAATGTGTTAATTCAACAATACATTGTTGTTGTTGTTGTTGTTATTATTATTATTATTATTATTATTATTTCTACTTAGTGTATGTAATCTCTGTGTACAATTAATTCAGCCCGTGCTCTGAATGCCATTTTTACTGTGCAATGTCTAAAAGTTGATTGGTCAGTTGACATTCATCTGGTTCTTTATTACAAACTGAAATGTGTTCAACCTTTGACAAAGTCGAGAGAAAAGTGTGAATGACTGTAAGCATGTGCAAGCCGACTAACTGATGTTTTTCCTAAACCTGGAACTGTTAGGTTTGATGGGTCCTGTCGTCGGGGGATTTGCGTGAGCTTACCCTGGGTGTTTGCGATGTAAAAATAGCAGTTGGGACTCACAGTGGTGCCGAGGCTGACCTCAGAGGTCAGTGTGTGTAGCATGGTACAGACTGTGTGAGCATCTGGTGCTCATAATGCCACAGACACTTCGGGCCGCTGCGCATTTTGTCACAGTATTCCCCGTAATTATCTTTGGTGCCAGACTGTGGCTGCTTGAACATTTTGTACAAGAACTTAAATAGCCTGGGATGGGGAGAAGATTATGTCCCTTGCTCTAGAGTTACGTCCCTTGCTCTCGAGTTAAAAAGGAAAAGCCGAGCAGGAAGAAAGGCTTGGCGGGGACGTGGGAGGGGGCTGTACAGAAAGTAAGGGGAGCTTGTTGTTTACTAATCACACCCCGTGACACTCACAGAGGGTGTTGTGCACACCACCCTCTCTCCTTGTTACACTCTCTCGACTCAACGGTCACGTGGTTTGTCAAAGCACGGTCTGGAAGCCCGGTGAGCTAATGACTGGAAAATGTTTCGTCCATCCAGCATGGTTCTTAAACGGACCGTAAAGGGAGGAGGGGGTTCAGCTACATTGCACACACATGGTGTGCTGTAGACACAGTGAGCCACTCACATGTCACTGCTACTTAGCCAACATGCGCAGTGACTTACTGACTCCCTGAAGCATGCACAGTACCATCCTGGTCAAATCTCTAGTGGACCACTCACTTCCATCACCAATGCCTGACGGGACATCTCTGATAATTTTACTTCTGCTGGCCATCGAGACCCCCGGACACCCCGGGAGGGCAAAAGTTGGAATGAGTTAGATGATGCAGTCTCATTCCAGTCGACGCCGTCTGGATGTGCAAGACTTTGTCACTGTTTGTACCGGGTGTGTGTGACACAGAAATGTCCATCCCATAATGACTTCTCTCCCTCCATCACTTGCACGAGACACTTGGCAATGTTCACAGCTGCACAGATTCTTGTGATGATGTAGCAGCTGAAACTTCACGACATCAACTTCAACATCTCTTCCGGCAGGTTCACGGGGCTGTTACCTGGCAACGCTCCTCACAAAGATGTTCTTGCATCATCAGCTGTTGTAGACAGGGTTAGCTGTACTTAGCTACCTTTCAAGCTGTTGTAGACAGGGTTAGCTGTACTTAGCTACCTTTCAAGCTGTTGTAGACAGGGTTAGCTGTACTTAGCTACCTTTCAAGCTGTTGTAGACAGGGTTAGCTGTACTTAGCTACCTTTCAAGCTGTTGTAGACAGGGTTAGCTGTACTTAGCTACCTTTCAAGTTGTTGTAGACAGGGTTAGCTGTACTTAGCTACCTTTCAAGCTGTTGTAGACAGGGATAGCTGTACTAAGCTACCTTTCAAGCTGTTGTAGACAGGGATAGCTGTACTTAGCTACCTTTCAAGCTGTTGTAGACACTTAGTGCGAAGACAACACGCGTAAACAGAGTAAACAATGTCTCGGCTGAGCAGGTATGTCAAGAATGTAATCAGTGTTTGTTTGTGTAGAATACCAGCCTGCAATTGTTCTGGCAAAGTACGTTGTGACACGTGACACAAGACATTGCAATTGTGTAAAGACATATAAAACACATTAAATACATACACAAACACAAAAATCAACACACTAACACACTGACATACACACAAGCAAACCAGCATATACTGGTTCTCCTGTTCAGTTGACATGAATCTGAATGATGATGAATATTGAAGTCAATGCTACAATATGTTTGTCGGTTACTTTTGTTACATTATTTCTGAGTGTCAGTGCTGTTTATTACACGACTTTTGCATTATTTTACCTTGATTGCATTAGTTTCATTATATGACATTATTACACGACTTAGCAACCATTACCACACAAAAACAAAATGTCAGCAGTCAGGAGGGAAGTTGGGAGAGAGAGAGAGCAGGAGGGACTGGGTGGTGAGGAGACAGGGAGGCTGGGAGGACAGGAGTCGTGACGCCCACAGCTCATAATTTTGTGGCTATTATTAGCACTTCCGGGATTTGCGTATTAATGGCGGCTCTGGACATGTTGGTGAAGGCGAGGACTTGCTTGTGGAGGCTGCCATCTCCTCCCCTGGCTTTCTGGCACAACGGTGGCTGGACGTGAGCTGTGCTCACTCACACCGACTTTGTTTCGATTCACTCAAGCTTGTGATTTGCTTGACTGAGTCCGCCATGCCGGAGCCAGGAACTGCAGGCTGTGGTCTTTGTCTACCTGTGACAATGACACGCGTCATGTTCATTTACTTTTGATTAGCAGGCGCAGCGCCATTACCGTGCAATAATAGCCGACACCAACTCATTTCCCAACAATCTTTTTTCCCGACCAACCGCGTTCTGTAAAACCTGTTTGTGACCATCTCCTTCTGCATGTTATTTACTCCCAAGCTGTATCGGTGACTTAAAATATCGAACATTTCTTCTTCTTTAAAGTGCGTGAAAAAGGTTAAAGGTCGTTGTTTACTTTCTCTCAGAATATTTAAGATTACACAGGAAGAACCGAGACCAGAAGTAAGTCGGAGCTGAATGAGTGCATAACTCGAGGACAGAGGAAATACCGATTGTCAAAAATTCCACAAATTATAAAACTTTGAAAAACGTGTTTGTATATAGACTAATTATTTGTTGTTTGTTAGTGTTACAGTTATGATAAGGGTTTGGTTGACTAACAGAACAGAATTACTGAAGCGCGAGCGATGGACAGTTTGGTTACAAGCAGGTCGCCATGGAAACTACAAGTTGCTCTTTCTTCTCACTCATGGTGTTTCTACAGCCGCATCTCTCCCATCATTTTATTCTTCCTTTTGTTTCTCCCCGTCGCCTCATCACGCTAGGTTGACTGTCTCCCCTTCATAGGTGCCTATCCCTCACCCTCCACTCCTTCGCTCTTTTCCTTCGTGTTTTTTCTTCCTTTTTTTCTGGCAGTCTGCAGTCGCTGGTAGATATTTTCACAGATATTTTTTGAAAAGAAAGTAGTGTGAATCACAGATCATAGATGAGCCTGCAACAAATGACAAATCAATTATCCATTATCCAACCACACCACTGGAGAAAAAAGTGGGATTCCACGCCAGGCACTAATGAGACATGCAGGGCAGGGGCAGATAATCCCATAAGACCCATGAAATGACGTTTTAAGCATTGCAGCCCAGTGGACAGAGTTATCTCTACTACAAAGGGCACGCGCACTGAGGGAGCCACTGGCTGACACCCACGAACCCAGTGAGCCCCCAACATCTACACGTGACGTATGTCCACCCAGCCCTGTGGCTACCTTGTAGCTAGCGAGGTGACGTGGACGGGCGGGATAGGCACGATGGACCACTTACACTCAACATTTTGTTTGAAAATTATTTTTTCATATTTATAAAACGCTTTTCCCTCCCCGTGAACACAGCAGGTAGACATCAAATACACCGCACACACACACACATCGCCACGTCAGCACCAGACGCTACAGTGGAATTCCATCACCAGCCGCCATGACGGTCACTAGTGTCACCAGTGTAATGCTGAACATGTTCTTGCTTCCAGGTGTGACGTAAATGTGAAATCACGTCACATAGCTTATGTTGGTCACACTGTCTGTTAAGTCACTGTACAAAGCACACATCTGTGGGTGCGTGACGCCACGTGACGTCTGTGGCGGGGCTCGCCCTGTGAACTTTCTGCCCCCGCCTCGTGTTAAAAGCCGGACTACGTAAGTCTCGCGACCTCTGACCTTGTCCGGATGTTCTGACGACCAAAGAGCTCTGCTCGACCCACGTGACTGTCGGCACCGCCTGGCAGTGGCCAGAATCTCGGGTAAGGGGGGAGGGGGGGGGGAGGGGAGGGCGGTGTCTGGCGCCCGCTCAAGGGCAACGTCAGGCGACCTCGTCAACGTCGCGTGCATGAGAGTTATCCCGCCTGGTGTTTCAGTGCGCGAAGGCCGGGTGCTGCTTCCGGTATGGACAGGTGCTCGCTGGTAAGGGGAGGCTAGAGGAAGGGACTCCAGATGGCGCCACTTGAGAAGTGACGCAATGCGTCGGCGCTGTTGCGATACGTCACACATGCAGGGAGGAGTGTATGCTCTGGGTTCAAATCTTGTTTCAGGGCGAAGTAAGATTATTACACAGAGAGGGAGATGTGTAGAGTATTTTTGTATCACGAGACAACACGATGACGGAGACCAGCACGCCCTGTGCATGGCAGCCATTGTGCCCCAAGCCTCGTCCTGATGTCTGCCGGGCATGCTGCTGGCACACGTTGTTAGAAGCGGAACTATTGGTCACTGTGAATACGAGACAGTTTGTGTGCAAATGACGTAGTTTGTACAATGGATGACGTAGTTTGTGTATGGATGACGTAGTTTGTGTATGGATGACGTAGTTTGTGCATGGATGACGTGGTTTGTGCAATGTGTGACGTAGTTCGTGCATGGATGACGCAGTTTGCTTGGAAACAACGTGGACAGTGAACACAAAGCCCAGGTGATAGAAAGTCGCTTGCTAACTCAAAGGCCTGCATCTTCCAGCACACTGAGATAATCGGGTACCTGGTGTACGGGTGGAGCGTCGGGTATGCGTGGAGGAGCTGAGTGTGCATACATGTCATGGTGGACAGCAACCTCTGTCCATGAGTGGAATTCCCAGGGTTGTCCATGGGACATATTTTTCTATCCCGTCCCATCCCGTCCCATGGCAATTTATGCCTGTCCCATCCCGTCCCATCCCACGGGACGTTTCCCATGGGATTCCCATGGTATTAACAATCCTATGGACAACACTGAAAACCACTTTTCGGCTTTTGTTCTATAATTCCTGCTACTTCACATACAATAGATGATTCAGAGGAAAGATTTAAATCCTTGATGAATGAAATAACAGTAAATTTATTTTGCAATATCAAGTACCGACTACCATGGGAAATACAAATGTGTGCTGTCCCATCCCATCCCGTCCCATGGGACGTTTCCCATGGGATTCCCATGGGATTCCCATTCCTATGGACAACACTGGGAATTCCGTCTACTCACCCCCCGTGTACCAGTGACACTCATGTCTATCCTCCCCACCCAAGAACTCCTGTCTATCCTCCTCCCCAAGACATTCATGTCCATCTTCCCCACCAAGACGCTCATGTCTATCGGTCCGTGACGGGCCTTGCTAACAGTGGCGCCGCCTGCATGGGCAAGTGACTAGAGGAAGGGTAACTCCCGCCGTACACTCCACATCCGTTCCTGTAGCAGCAACGTTTCTGTTTAAGAATAGGTTTGCACTTCCTGTCACCTGACATGACACCGGTGCACATGGCTTCACGCCGGCAGGCGATCGATGTGGGAGGTGGAGACACCCGGCTGTTGTTTTCCTGCAGAAACAATCTTTGCGCCTCGGAGAAAAAAGTGAGAGCCGGCCTTTAGGTGTTGTCAGGTGGAAGAGGCAGAGTTCACGGGTGGAGGGAGGAGGGGTTCAATGTCTGTATTTCTGTCGTCTGCCTGGGACCGGTAGGTATCTGTGATCCTTCACGCTCCTCTCAACGTCACCTGATATCCTGGTCTGGTCACGTGACCACCAATTATCGGGTATGATGGTGAAGTGACTGAACGTGGTTGGCAAGAAATGAGGTCAAAGTGACCCAATAAACTAATCACTAGAGGTACTTCCATAAGGCGACATTCCTGCTGAGGCGCAACTTTACATTCGAGATTCAACCTGCCTCCTCCTCAACAAACAACAAATTACAAGCAACACACAAACAAACAAATAAGCATGTAAAATGTACAGCAAGGACTTGTAATACTACTGTACAGTGTAATACTACTGTACTGTGTAATACTACTGTACAGTGTAATACTACTGTACTGTGTAATACTACTGTACAGTGTAATACTACCTGTACTGTACATACTACAGTGTACTGTACATACTGTACATACTACACATTCTGTACAGCGAGAACATGGACGTGTACAGGTGGACGGCTGTCTGTCTGCCAAGACCAACACTTAGCCTCTTGCGAAGTTCGCTGCTAGTCTTGGCGAGCCTGAGCAAAGAATGTGAATAAACCGGAAGCTACGTCGTCTAATGCCTCGTTTTAAAAGTAGGACGAACACCGCGGTCAAGAGATACTTCGCATCAGGGTGTTGTTGGCTCGGCGGCTGGTGCCAGACACCCCGTGTGCACCCCCAGACGGGGACAGGACTCGAGTCTGTGTCGCCGGGAGAGCAGTCGTCGCTGTCAGACGTGGTTGGCGGCTCAAGTCACGTGGGACACTCAGACAGCAACTTCACGGAGAAAGCCATCGGCCTGTCGTGACTGGAGCACTGCTCGTCGCCTCACCTGATGGTAGAATTACGGTTTATGTTTCAGAAGATATTTTTTTCGAAATTAGAACATCCAGTGCCTCTTCCAATCAAATGCACACAAAACAAGAGAAAATGGATGACGAAGAATAACACCTGCGTACGTGGCGTGAACTTCTGTATTTTATCAATGTTTCGGAGATTTTATTTCAGACAATCTGTTTACAAGAATTTGCCTGTCACTCATACCATTGAAGACATCTTTCTCTTTAAACACATTTCTTCTGAACACATGAAAAACACAAGAAAAGAGGGAGGGAAGAAAGCCTAGAAAAAGCAAGACACAACAGATTTCAGATAAGCCATATTTTTTTATAACGGTCGTTCAAATAAAGAATAGAAGTCCATAGTAAATCCCATTCGATCTCATTACCTTTGCTGTCTACTTTCGAATTTCATTGTGGGTGGTTTGCTTCATCGCAGGTTGACAGGAATGTGTTTCAACACAAACTACAGATGACTGAACGGCGCCATAGTTCCGTCATTATTAATATGTCCGCATATCTCATTTGAAGACAGTTTAATTACAAGTGCGAGATGAACAACAGACTTTATGTTTATGAGCTGTCCTGGCAAATGCTGCTCAAGAGAAAAATCTCTGTTGAGGTGCTTGCGGGATGCGATGCTGGAGACTTCCAACTCCTTTGTTGTGTTTGCTTGAAAGTTTGTTTGCTTATCTTGATACTGTTTACTGTGATACTGTTTACTGTGATGCTGTTTATTGTGATTCTGTTTAGTGGTATTCTACTAAGTCCAAAGCCAGAACGAGGCTGTTGCCGAGGGCGCGATGCTGAAGGGTCATAAATGGCCTGCGTCTATTCTTTAACGACGAATGATGCTAAAATGTTGTGGGCATGATTGATGTTAGTACACTTTGGGCATGACTGCTGCTAAGATATTGTGGACATGACTGATGTCAAGATATTGTGTGACTGATGTTCTGGAGTAGACTGGTTACAACACTAGCCTGCCAACTCGGGGGCAGGAGACGCGCTGGTTCAATACCCATGTGACGCAATGAACTCCCCCTAGTCGCCTGGGTTGTCGGGAATGGCTGTTGCCTCCTCTTCTGATTTTCCTCTCTTATTATTGAAGAGTTAGAGGCGATCTTTTCCTCCAACCAAACAAGCAAAACAACAACGACAGTGACGACATCTTTGCGATGAAAGGCAAAATTGTGTTTTAACAACTTCAAATGTGGAAAGTCCAGAGAAGCATATAATTAAAATAAGAAAAACAATTCTCAGAGAATTAAAAAAAGATGATCAGAGAGAAGCTAGGAAAAATGAACCGAAAAGGCTCAATGTGTGTGTGTGCGCACAAATCCTTCAAATGTTGTGCAAGCTTTTGGAGGGATGGATGGTTGGAAGTGTGACAAATAGAGGAGGAAGCTGGGAACAATTTACAGGGAAGGAGGAAAACAAGAAGAAAACGAGGAGGACGAGACAAGGCCGCTGATGATGTTGAGTCCCAAGAGACCTACATGCAGGTTGGAGGCCTGTGATCCCATTACGGAAGACAAAATGTGAAGAGGAAAGTAAGGTTAAATAAACTAATTAAACGCACAAAAGAGGAAAGGTCTATTAAGGAGGAAGAGAGGAGAGTGAGAAGGTGGAGAGTGTACATGACAGCAGGTAGAGGGAGTCACATGACAAGAACTCCAGCCATCTTTTTCTTTGAAACTAGAGAGGATACATTGCTGTTATCGTTAGGCACATCGTCTTCAACTGTATTGAGGATAATGTCATTAACTCCGTGGCCAGCACGACTGCAGCGCTTCTTGCTGAGGTTACTGGGGGCAAGGGTCACTCAGCATCGACACAAAGTAGCATTCGCACACTTCCACACACAAACACACACACACACACACAAAAAAACACAAACACACACACAAACACAAACACACACACAAACACAAACACACACAAACACACACACAAACACACACAGAAACACACACACACAAACTCACACAAACACACACAAACACACACACACACACACACACACACACAAACACACACACACACACAAAACAACAAACACAAACACAAACACACGCACACACACAAACACACACAAACACACGCACACACACACACACACAAACACACACACACACAAACACACACACAAACACACTGTCATGTTTATAAACAACGTATCCACAGGTAAAACATGGATGATGCAGGTACAGGTATAGAATGCGACATAGAATGAGAGAGAGACAAAAAACATGACAGAAAGAGTAATACACTCTCAGAAACGTTTCTAGTCCTTCTCTCTCTCCTTGCTCACTCTATCGTGTCATCAAGGCAAACACTAGTAATAATAACTGAATAAACTGGAGGACAAGGGTGGGCGGCGTGTCACTGTAATGATCAGCACACGTGACCTACAGGCTCACACATGACCGCAGTCCTTGAAGCAGGCCACGGTGACGTCATGCGTGTCAAGAGGATCGACCTGAGGCTGACCTATTGACCCTGTCCTGAGCACAGACTGTGTAGGGCGCTGACGCCTCCCACCGTTTGATGACGACGTCGATCGACCGGCCGGTGACGTGGCTGTTGGTACCGCCACATCATGATGGTGCTTTGTGGGTGGGTGCTCCACAGACCTATGAACCCCTCATCCGCGCCTCACACTAACAGCTGTTTGTCATGAAGACAGCAAACCAGTGGAAGACAGGAGGGAGGAACAAAGTAGGAGCCGATGTTGACGCTGAGTTCTTAGTTTCATGAGATGTTCATCCTGGAAGTACAGCAGCTCTCCGCTGTCCTGGATGTCAATCCACCCAGTCGGTGAATTCCGGGTGGGAAAGCGGCAACCAGCCAGGAGTGGTACACCGTGTCAAGGTGTAGCAATCAGCTCAGACCCCGTAGAACGTGTCGGTGACCTCAGCAGGTTGATGTGATGTACAAGCAGAGTGACAGGATGTATCAACCACCTGATGTAAACATCAACCGTTTGTGACAAACAGCAATGTGACGTAAGCAGGACCCGACATCTCCACGGGCCCCCGGGCAGACAGTGCGGCCCCCTTGCACTAATCATTAATTGCAATCATTAATCATTAATTGCACTCGCTTATCGTTGTCCCAGTATATAGCAGTCTACCTAACAGCCCTCTCTACCCCTTAGCGGTCCGGTGGCGCAACGGTTAGCGCTGTTAGCGCCTGTCACCAATACAGTAAAGGTTGGCTGCCCTGAGTTCATTTCTCGTCTCGGGCACGCTGATCTTTCTCTGCACGTGGCATATGTTTACAGGGCTGGCTGCTTGCCGTAATATAGCCTTAGCTGCTGACACGGTGTAAAACACCAATTCCCCCCCCCTCTCTACCCCGCCTACCCACCTCACTGCTCCATCAACCCAGGCAATAATGTATGACGAGCTTCAAATTCCTTTTCTCCGTGTGTTTGCTTTGGTATTCGTTCCCCAGACATTTGTTTACACCAGCAAGAAAACGAAAATAAATTAATGACCAGGGTTGGGCTCCTCTCCAGCCGCGACCCCGGGTACTCCAGCCCACCCACCCCTGGCTCGCCCCCATCATCGTCACCTGACCGCGCACAGTTGTGTCGAGGGAGACAACTCAGAGACGAAGACACGTGTGTGGGGAGAGAATTCAAGCTTTAGAAACGTGTTGACCCAAGTCCAGTGTGGTGCAAACTGTTCATCCTTTTCTTTTTTTAAAAAAAGCACAGGTGTGTTGATCTCACGTGTAGTTACAGGTGTGTCTGGAACGTCTACACCTCATTGAGACACGGAGTCACGTGCTCTTTCTTTCATCAAACAAAGTCTGTATTCTCGTTCCATCAAAAGCTGGCTAGGTGATATTCTGACTTTGGTGATTTCTCTCTCTCTCTCTTTATGTAATTTCGTATCAAGTATGGAGTTTTATCAGCAGGGGAGAGAACTTGGGCATGGTGTGTTTTGAACGAGAGAAATCCAATATGGAGTGTTATATGTTATATGTTGTGTTCACAATTTAAATATCACGTGGTTTGCTGACGACGGACATGCGTGGAACGCTCGCTACCTCAGCAGCTCTTTGACTTGTGAGTACAGAAAGGTCAGCTTTGTTGTCTAGTAAACAAGTCTAGTGTGTGGCAGTCACACTGTGTGTGACACAGATAACATGACAAACATACTGACAGTGTGACGAACAGATAACATGACAAACATACTGACAGTGTGACGAACAGATAACATGACATACATACTGACAGTGTGACGAACAGATAACATGACAATCACACTGACAGTGTGACGAACAGATAACATGACAAACATACTGACAGTGTGACGAACAGATAACATGACATACATACTGACAGTGTGACGAACAGATAACATGACAATCACACTGACAGTGTGACGAACAGATAACATGACAAACATACTGACAGTGTGACGAACAGATAACATGACATACATACTGACAGTGTGACGAACAGATAACATGACAATCACACTGACAGTGTGACGAACAGATAACATGACATACATACTGACAGTGTGACGAACAGATAACATGACAAACATACTGACAGTGTGACGAACAGATAACATGACAAACATACTGACAGTGTGACGAACAGATAACATGACAAACACACTGACAGTGTGACGAACAGATAACATGACAAACATACTGACAGTGTGACACAGATAACATGACATACATACTGACAGTGTGACGAACAGATAACATGACAATCACACTGACAGTGTGACGAACAGATAACATGACAAACATACTGACAGTGTGACGAACAGATAACATGACATACATACTGACAGTGTGACGAACAGATAACATGACAATCACACTGACAGTGTGACGAACAGATAACATGACATACATACTGACAGTGTGACGAACAGATAACATGACAAACATACTGACAGTGTGACGAACAGATAACATGACAAACATACTGACAGTGTGACGAACAGATAACATGACAAACACACTGACAGTGTGACGAACAGATAACATGACAAACACACCGACAGACAGACTTCCACCATGAGGCAGTTGTCCAGGTACCAGCAGAGATGTTCGGGGTGGGGGAGAAATGTTCAGTGTTTAGTTTGAAGCAACAAATAATGTGAGGAGATGGTGTTGTGGTTTCTCTGGAGCAGACGACTGACAGACGATGTCAGGACATTGTGTAGGTCTAAGGTGGATGATGATGTGTCCGTCTTAATAGCGACGAAGTCCATGCGCCTCTGTCCTTGTCAACGCCTCGTTTCGGGTCCTCAGTCCACGGTGCCAACCTCTCCAAAAAACGGAGTCTTTGCAGTGGAAGATATTTCAAGCAAGCACTTCATGTACAGTCTGTACAACAGGCAGTGTCCACGTGTACACGCTGGCAAACCAGCAACACCATCATCAGCGACACACGCCCACAACAGCTTCCTCCACTCTCTACTGCTTCACTCCTCTCCGACACCTCAACACTCATCTCACCTCTCAGATACAATGTACACAGGTATCTACAAACATCCCTTATCTACTAGTCACGCATGCGCTCTCCAGGAACCGACACTCGTTCACACACCTGTTAGCAAGGTGTAACACCGTGCGGCCGACACCTGCAGGTCAGGCGGGGTCAGGACCTCATTAGCACCGGCAGGTCCTGTCTGTACCTGTCTGTAGCACCTGTTTCACCTGTCATTAGCACCTGTCTGTACCTGTCTTTAGCACCTGTCTCACCTGTCTTTAGTATTTGTATGCACCTGTCTGTACCTGTCTTTAGTATTTGTATGCACCTGTCTGTACCTGTCTTCAGTACCTGTCTCACCTGTCTGTACTGTCTGTACCTGCTCCCTTCTAGAGTTGTTAATAAGCGTCTGGCATCCCAATGAAGGAGAAACATCGATGTGTATCGTCTCATGCCAACTGCCAGGTGCAGTGGTCCGGAGACATCAAGTCACCTGTAGGCTCACCTGTAGACACAGGACAAACTGAATGTTTATGTGCAGGACTGTAGTGACCACTGGACATCGTCCACACTGTGGAGGGTGGGGCTACCCCGTGGTGCTGTCAGCACGAGGACCTCTACACCACGGAGATGGACACCTGGCAGGTGTGATGGTGGGCTGTCTGACTGTCAAGCATCATCACCTCACCCTTGTGAGTGAAAGCTAGCTTTTGGTGGAATCACAATATCCAGCAGGTAAATAATCTTTGTTTTTATCCTCGTTAATAGACACCTCCACGGGAGAACTATTTCACTGTGTTCACCGCCCAACATTCACCTGTGAAGTGACAGACGAGAGAATAAGCTGCTGATGGAAACGCATGAAGGTGTTTGGCGAAAGGATGAAGGGTTTATTTCGCTATCTGCTGATATCCTCCTGTCAGCGGAGACCAGCAAAAGATGGATCAGGAAGACACGCTGGAAACAACGATTAAAGAAAAGGCAATCTTCTTTTTTACACTCTCTCATTCTCTTCCCTAACTCTTGCACTCACACGCTCGCACACTCACACGCTCGCACACTCACACGTCTTACTGCGTGTCTGCGAGTCTGAGCTCTGAGTGCATGTCTCTGTCTCCGTGCCTCCGTCTCTCTGCCCCGCGTCTCTGTCTCTCTGCCCCGCGTCTCTGTCTCTCTGCCCCGCGTCTCTGTCTCTCTGCCCCGTGTCTCTGTCTCTCCGTCCCGCGTCTCTGTCTCTCTGTCCCGCGTCTCTTGTCTCTCTGCCCCGCGTCTCTGTCTCTCTGTCCCGCGTCTCTGTCTCTCTGCCCCGCGTCTCTGTCTCTCTGTCACGTGCGAGCAGTTGGGCAGGCGGCGGCGGCCTGTGGCTCCACGCTCAGCCTCAATAATTCAGCGACACAAACCGGCCGCTCTCCGCCTTTCTCTCTCTCCCCACCACCGTCAGCACAAACCACACAACACCATCGCCACCCACCGGCGATCGCATCCTCCACCACCTTCACCACCATCACCATCAGCAGCCACAGCAGCAACATCCCCACGCACATTGACGCGCGCGCTGGCGGAGGGGGAGCTGCGGCCATCCCTGGCTCGTGCCCGCTGACACCAACACCGCTCACGTGCCGCCTCAATCCAACGCTTACGTCGGCTGTGCACGCGGCGGGCGCGCGCCGTCCCCACTCTTATATATCTCCTTGCACCTTCCCAGCCGCGCGCTTCACTGGGCTGTCGGAAGCATCTGCTGTGTCGACGGGCGACAGAACACAAAGGGGGGGCAGCCACCGTTAGTCGCACAGCCAAACAACAAGAGTCCACGCTCTCCAAACAACAAAGTCAATTCTGCACGAGAGGCTCGCGGTCCTCACTTCCGCTTTCTGGCCGGCTCCGTAGTTTGGTGTCAGGCCGGGGGTCCGTGAGTCGGTCTCTGAGTCACCTTTGAGCTCATCTGTGCGTCTGTGAGTCAGGCACATTTGAGTGGGACTCGCACTCTGGCTCGCAGGTGCCAAGAGCAAAAGGTGAGGCTGCGATACAATACACTGGTAGTGAAAGGGAGGAGAAAACAAGAACTGATTGGAGAAAACAAAGTTTCTTACAGTTGCTAGCAGCAGAGAAAGAATAAAAACAAATAAAAGCGAAATGGAGAAAAAGGGAGATAATTAAAACTAAGAGTTTATTTTAAAAGTGTTTTGGTAGGGGCACCAAAATGCTTTGTAGGTAATTTCAACAAGACTGTATATGTTCAGGGTGGTGTACCCGGGGTGCCGCGTAGAGAGCAGTACACTTCAGCCCCCTGTGTGACTGTTCGTCAGCCACCACCTCGAGACGGCGACGACAACTGCAGCATTGAAGGAGTTGCCACCGATGAATAAAGTATGCACATGCAGGCTGCGCTAGGGGTAAGTAAGCTTTTGTCTCACCTGTTCTCTCACCTCTTCTCTCACCTGTTCTCTCACCCGTTTCTACTTCACCCGTTCTCTTACCTGTCTCACCCTTAACGAGATTGTCCGGCCCCACATTTGACATCTCACCCACCTGCTCTCTCGTTTCTATTTCACCTGTTGACACAACACTCGCCATCTCACCTGTCCACGTCTCACCTGTTCCCAGTGATGTGCTTCCAACCTTTCTTTGTGCAGCACAGGTCGTCACATTATTAGCAGGTAACACCTTACATCCAACATTACTCCCCTCTCCCTCCCCACGAGCTGACCTTAGTCTTATCCTAGTTACCCCTGGAGGAAGGTTACCCTGTGTAGGATTTACCCCCGAGGTGGCTACAGCTCATCCTGTTATGTTCCGATGGTTAACGTGTCTGTCAGTGTGTTATGCTATCAGATGTTGGGCAGCGCGGTCAGATCTCACTGGCTTCTTGAATCGTCCTCTCTCCCCACTTTTGGTGTTTTTTTGTCGGATTGCATTTTATTTGTTTTACAATTCTTTCTTTTCTTTTAATTCTTACGTCCTTCTTTCATTTCTTTATACATTTTTTCTTTTACTGATTCCCTCGTTTCTTCCTTCTTTCCGTCTGTGTCCGTGTCCAAATATTTTGGTCTAGAAATGTGTCTGATGGTGTGATTTCATGTTCAGCGTGCAGCCCTCACTTTTACACACTTTTTACACATTTTACACAGAGCTACACATTGTGCACGCACTTCTACACTGACTCCACACCTCTCCACACATTTCCACACCTCTCCACACATCTCCACACCTCTCCACATGTCTCCACACACCTCCACACACCCTGTTCTAAAGAACGCCGCTTCCAGCCGTGGCCCATGGTGGTAGTGGTCGCCCCGGAGGTTGAGGGCGCTGTGGGTGGGTGTCCCCCGCTCCCCACCCTCCTTGTATTCACCACTTTGTGGGCTTTGTCACCGAGGGTGAGTAGGGCTGTGGGGGGGGGGAGGGGAGGAGACTTCTGGGCGTAAGATTCCGCTGGAGGAGGAGGAGGGAGGGTGCTGATATCCCCTCCACAGATGCGCGGCTTGGCTGCGCCGCACGGAATTGCAGGCCGCGTGTTGAAGAGGTTGTCGGTGTCGCTGTCGGTGTTAACAAAGGAAAGGCAATATCCACAACAAAGGGATTTACCGGCTCATTCCCTCCCCGTCCAGCTTCCCACCATCCCTCACCCATCTCCATCTTGGGCTGTCTCGCTGTCTGCTTGCCTCTGTGGCTACGCCTGTCTGTCTTTCTGTCTTGCGCAATGTCTTTATGTCGCTGTCTGTCTCTATAAATATAGATATAAACTGTGTGGCTATATCGATCTATAGCTATGTTGAGCTATATATAGTTAGGTCTATATAGCTATACCTTTCTCTCTTATATATATATATAAACTGTGTAGCTATATCGATCTACAGCTATATCGAGCTATATATAGCTTTGTCTATATAGCTATAGTGGTCTGTCTATAAATAAATATAAACTGTGTAGCTATAGCGATCTCAAGCTACATCGAGCGATATATGTGTAGCTATATAGCTATACCTTTCTCTATATATATAAACTGTGTAGCTATATCTATCTACAGCTATATCGAGCTATATATATCTATAGCTTTGTTTATATCGCTATATCGGTCTGTCTATAAATAAATATAAACTGTGTAGCTCTATCGATCTTCTACTCTATAGTTCTCTCTATATAGCTATGCCTATATACTGTATAGCTATCTATCGGTCTCTCTTTAGCTCTGCCGGTGTCCCTGGCGTTCCTGCAATTGGTTTTCTGTTTCTCGTCCTTGTCTTTATTCTGTCACCTTCTGTCTCTCTCTCTCTCCCTGTTCTTTTGTTCTCTCTTTCTCTGCCGCTTTCTCTCGTGTTTCTAACAACTGCTGTCACTGAACTCTAGAAGCCACTGGTAGCAAGTAAGGTTGTTGTTGTGTTTACCAAGCGCCGTAAACAAATCCTTTTATACACTTGCAGTGCCAACATTGCAGGCTTTTCTATTCTGTCTTTTGTAAACAGTAAACAGTTTATTGCCGAGGGTGAACTGTCACCTTCACTTTATTTCGCTGACCGTCCGTGTATCACGTGACATGATTATATCCAAGTTATTATTATGCGTGTGTGACCTGTCCTTCTCACCCATATCTTGAGACCAACATTTCATTTCTTTTCTTTCTCGCTCATTGTTCCTTTCTCTCGCTGTCCTGTCATCCTGATTATTTCTCTCTCGCTTTCTCTCTCCCCTTGTCCGTCATTCCTTTCTCTCACACGCATCCCTCTCGCTGTGCTGCCTTCGTGATTTGTTCCTATCTCACCTTTCATTTCTCTCTCATCCTGACTTTCCTCCCCGTCTCTTGTTTTTCTCACCCAGCCTCAGTCTGCAGAAATCTTTTGAATTCTTTTTTTTCTTTTGACTCTTAGTGGAGCTCCGACATCGTGAAGTCACTGTCCGGTCTCTACTTTACACTGTTTGTGCTTCTTGGTTTGCTAACAGTGTGTTGGAATTTTTTGTCTTTATTTAGAAGTCTTCCTTAAGAGCTGCCATCATCATCATCATCATCATCATCATCATCATCATCATCATCATCATCATCATCATCATTGTCTTTGTATTTCTGCTTCTTCTTGTCTCCTCTTTGTTCTTTCCTTTACGCCATCAAAAAAAAAATAAAAATGGAAGTGGTTTGACGAGCCTAGACTCAAATGTCCCCCTCGCCCGATCATAAGTTGCAATCACTTTCTATGCAAATGTGCGGAGCGCGCGCCGGTGGTTGCTGAGTCCTGCTCACGGCGATGGCAGCGCCCCCACCTCAATGGCGGCCCGGAAATACGGCCGCACGTCTCCAAACTGTTGCAATGTTTTCCCACAGAACTTCTTTTTCTCCTGCGGCAAATACAGCGTCTCCTTCATTCTCAAGCGCCTGTGAATGTGAATGTGAATGTTGCGACGGGTCAGGATGGTGCACACGAGAGACGACGACTTCGATCTGTACTCTGGTGTCGTCAGGTTTTTTGGGTGAACCACGAGAAGCGGTTCCCTGGCGAGGGCCGCCATCGGTTGGTGGGTGGTTTAGTTGTTGGGGGCGGCGCTGCTGTTGTCATCGCTGCCAGGACAGAGAGCCGACAGACTCCAACTAATTTGCTGATCGTTGATTTTGTATATGAACCTCTCACCGGCCCACCCCCATGTTTGTTCTTCTGTCTGTCTGCTTGTCTGTAGGTCTGTCTCTCTTTTTCCTACCTGTCTGTATGTGTGTTTGTTTGTTTGTGTGTTTGTAGTTCAGACCCATCTGTTCTCTCATCCTGAACAACTCCTCTAAGCTGCTGACAACAAACAACTAAACAAGCAAACAAACACCACATTAACTCCATTGTTTACTCTTCTTTGTTTTCATCATCTCTTGTCTTCCCCGACTCGCTATCCGCCAAGCTGTCAGTCATCAAACCTTTCATCTCCATGCACATCGCATGAATCGTCAGCTGATGATGCAAGTTCAAGATGGCTTGTCTTGTTTAGACGAGACAATCATGGAAGATCACCGCTATGATCGTCATCGTCATCGCGACTGTCGTCATTAATCATCGTCGTCATCGTTATCAAGATGGCCGCTATCACTATCATTCATGAAATGTGTCGCCCGCAGCTTGCAGACCTGGGGACCCAGTAACATTTCCAGCTTTTGAGGCGGAAGGGTGAAGGATGAAGTTGATTGCTGAGCGCAGCAAGACACGGAGGAATGGTGTATGGATGAACAAGTTTAGCCACGCTTCGTTTAGCACTCTGTGATCTCCCAGTCACCTCAGGATGATGATAAAGGTTGATGACGATGCTCCACAGACAGCGTACACATGTTTTTTCTGGTTTATCCAGTTTATTCGTCCTTACTTTTCTTTTCAGAAACCCTGCATCCCTGGATTACCTGGCGAAACAGATTTTACATGGAAGCCGCTGTTTAAGATATTTCCGCTCGTAACATTGGACATGATGATGGCTGCCACCCGTCCTCTGTGGTGTCAGTGTGTTTACTAACCTGTCCGTGGTGTGTGTCCAGTCTCGGTGTGTGTCGCTTCCCTGTGTCTCCCACCCTGTGTAACTAAACTGTTTATAGTGTGTCTCTAGTCTATGGTGTGTGTCACCCACCCTGTGTCCCCCACCCTGTGTCCTCCATCCTGTGTCCCCCACCCTGTGTAGCTAAACTGTTGATGGTGTCTCTGGACTACAAGCTGTGTGGATGCTCCATCAGCGATGCTAATGTGGATGTGGATTATCTGAGCTGATGTTCTCACTCTCCTGCCTCTCTCACCGGTCTCTAAATTGAATATTCGTCCTCCCCATCTTTCTCTCTTCTTTTCCTCTTTCTCGCTCTCCTTTCCAGTTTGTCTTTTCTTTGTTTGCACGCACGCAGCTCTGGTTACAGGCAGACGGCAGTCGCAGAGCCTGGAGCTTGTACACGGTGAAAGTCAGCTGTCAGTGTCCTTGATACCCGATCGCATTCTGAAGGCGTGGTGCCATGATTTACTTATCACAACAGCCTTCTTTCTTTCACCATTTTTTCTCTTTCCCTGGTTCTCTCTTCTTTCCGATCTCCGCTCTCCTCATGTAGTTCGATTAGTTTTTTATTTTTATCGTTTAAGATTTTAAATGCTTTCTTCAGCTCGGGGCGTCGCGTGGCGAGCCGCGCATTGATCTGGTGGTGCTGAGGCCGCCTGCTGTCAGGGCGTCGTGAGGCAAAGAGTCCGGAGCTAAACTGCAACGGACTGAAATTCTTCGAACTCTAGCGCCTTGCGTGGGTGCACAACAATTGCCAGACTTAAAAAAACTGCAAGAAACACGTTTAGCTCCAACGGCTCTGAGGACAAATACGTCATCGGGGGTTGTGTTCTTCAGTGCACTTCAGACCCTCGCAACACTCGGGTTTGTCATCAACTGTCTCAGAGAGAAGGAATGCAGGAGGGAGGGGGCGCTGTGATGGACTCTACTCAGCCCACGTCCACAAAATGAACTGACAGCTGTGGTACTTGCCATCCACCCGTCTGACAGGTGTGCAGTTCGCATCCTAGATCCCGGACAGCTGTGAAACATTTGCTGAACTCAGCAGCTGTGAAACTCCAGCATTTTAATTCTTGAAACCTCCACTTGCTAAATGCTGACAGCTGTCAAACTCTCGTCATTATAGTAGGCAGCTGGGGCACCTCACTTCTTGAAGCCTGACAGCTGGGAAGCTGCCACTTTGGTTGTCCTCCCACTTCTGCTTTTAATAACCGATAGGTGTCGTAATTCCTCCTCTTAATAATCAACAGGTGTAAGTATTCCTGCTGTCGATAATCAGCAGGTGTAGTCATGGTGCGCTTGGTGCTGTAGGTGTCTAGAAGTGTGTGCCTTGTGATCTGAAACTAGAAATACCTTCTGACACATGCTCAGGTAGACGAGGGTGAGATAAAAGGAATTTCAAGTAGTGAAAGTGAAAACTACCATTGTCTGCAGGTTGCGGTCTCTCCACAGTGTTCTACATGTTGTTGTTGTTATGACTTATTGTATCGCTTGTGTCTGCTCCTATGATGCTTTCCTGTTTGTTCATGCAAGTACTTAGTTTCTGTGTACACCTGTGTACAGACACCTACAATGTCGGCTGCCGATCACACCTCGATGCCACAGGTGTAAGTTAAAGACCGTGTACAGTTTCTTCTCACTAGAATTAGCAAAATCGTTGTGATACAAGTTCTTGTAGTCTGGAAAATATATTTTTATAATTAAAAAGTTCTTAGAGAAGACAGTATAGTGGAAAAAAAATTCTTTTTTTCCCCCTAATGCACGAATTTCTATTTGTGCAGTGAACTAATTACAAATATCTTCATCATTGTACCTTCATGAGACTGATGAGTTGATGGCATTGACAGTGTCGACACACGTCGCACACACACACACACAGACATGCATGCACACACACACACACACACACACACACACACACACACACACACACACACACACACACACACACACACACACACACACACACACACACACACACACACACACACACACACACACACAAACAAACAAACTAACTAACACACCCTCACAGGTGTTCAAAGCTTCATTGTTTGCTCATCCTTTGAAAATCCATGGAAGGATGATGTTAGACATTTGTAGGTCGGAGGGTACTTTGAGGTCGACCCCCGAGGGTCTTACAGCGGGAAGGTTGTGGCCGGGCGGCCTGGGTGACCTCTGACACAGCCACCCTTACAGTACCCGTACAGACTGCCACATGTGTATACGACACCTGATATGTCTCATCTACTACCATATGTGGTCGTGTATATCAAGGTTTGTTACACGATGCAGTGTGAACACACATTGTATAACATTGAAGATTCTTCCCAGAATGCAACATTAGAAAAAATTACACAAAAAGTTTTCTATTAAAAACAGTGTAAATAGACACATTTAAATATCAACAGTGTATACAGATACCCCGATATCAAGACTGCCAATACGGGTATCCCAATGTCACCCCGCTGTCAATGTTGATATCAAAAGATCGAACTTTGTCAGTCATCCCCACATCAACATGGTACAAACACCGGTGTCCGTACAACAAGACCTCGCCATGGTGTTGCAATACCCAGACAGCGCGCCACCCGCACACGGAGGACGAGTTGGTGCTTGTGGTCCACTCAGGTCGATGCTGTACCCGCCAACCTCACCCGCCTCATCACCCAAATAACGAGTCGAGCGAAACCTGTTCCATTTCCCCCACTTTTTCTAGTTTGTCCCACACATAAAGTCTTCATTATTTATTTATTTCTTATATCGGATTGTGTCCCTCTTCTTCTGCGCGTCAGTCGGCCATTATGGGATGGAGGGAAGCAGATGTCACAGAAAATCGCCTGAAAGTTTAAATTGTAGAGTGTATTGTCTACCACAGTGTGGAGATCAGTGTCCGAGGGTCCGTCCAGTCACAAGACATCACTCGGACATGACACCCTGTGACGAAGATGACACAGTGACACAGTGACTGAGAAGACAATGTCAGAGTAGTCCGTGGGTTGTCGGGAGGACAGTCTCTCGCTCTGCTGACGGTGTGTCGAGTGCCAGCAGTCAAAATGGAATCTTGCAATGAGTTAATCCTTGTGTTTTACGTCTCAAGAAACTATGGATGAATGGAAACATGGGTATTGACAGACAGAGTTCCATCAGCCATCGCAGACCCCCTAGTCACGTGGTTGGAGCACGTGACGCTAGTCCCTCCATCACAACTGCGCGCTTTGTCCTGCACGTGCAACGAGTTGAGGGCCTGACAACCAATTACTTGCTCTCGTGACGAATAGGGACTGACTGGTCGCCAGACAGAAATAGTCTCGGCTTAAACAGTCTCTAAACTCAATAAAACTGCTTACAGGTGTAATGTGTCACAGACACAGGTTAATGTGTCAAACACGTCAGCAGTAACACCACCACGCCAACACCAGCAACAACAATTAAAATATAATTAAAATATATCCAAGCGATCTCCACAACAAGCAACACAACAACAAAACTAAAACTAAAGCTAAAACTAAAACGATGCACAAGAGGACAAATTGAAGCGTTGACCTTCAGCACGTACCCTGGGTATCGTACCTGGGTACAGCAGCATCACGAGAACAGCGAAGTGTGCTGCCATCTACCGGTACAGTCTTGTATACAACTGTCTCAAACAACACTGTCTCAACACTGCCTACAACAGTCCTGTATAGATGCCAGGTCCAAGACAGGCCGAGTCACGTGACTGTGTGACGTGTCACTGTCACCGCTGTGTACCTCCCTTGTTACATCCTGTTACCTCCCTTGTTACATCATGTTACAGCCCTTGTTACAATCTGTTACAGACCGACCTCAGCGACTGGCGTTGTTTTCAAATATCAGTGGATACAGGCGACATGAACCTACCTCTGTACACGTTAGCCTCCCAAACACATCCGTTAATTAATTATCCGTTACCATTCGCACCTGCCATCAACGAGGCCGAAATTACAGGTGAGGTTTACATCGCATTATCTACCGACATCTGATAACAACGCCCTCCATCCAGCTCCGTCTCTAATGTCCCACTGCCCGTGTCACGCTAGTGCCTCGCCTACGTCACCACAGGACTCACCACAGCTGTGACGTCACTGAGACTCTCTGGTCGCGGTGACTGGGTCACGCGCTGGCAGCTGTGACGTCTGTGAGACACGTTCTGTGGCCGCAGTGACGTCAGTGGCGTAGCGAATGGTGAGCCAGGTTGGCGTGACTGTCCAAACAAACGATTGTCCCTTGGCTTCGGTGCGCGTTCATCAAAGGAAGTGGGCGAGAGGTAGGTTGTGTGTGTGCGTGCGTGTGTGCATGCGCGCATTATTTGTACGCAGTTGTTGGTGTGGGTGGATAATCGAAGGAAGTTGGCTAGAATACTACTGGACTAACGATTTAGTAAATAGTAATCAGCTTTTCCAAACATCGTTGCCTTGGTGACGGGAGGCGCCCGGGGGCTGGGGGCTCGGTGATGTGTTGTTGCCGATGGTCACCGCGCCTGGCGCTGACTCCGTGCGTTGGTGTGTTTACACGCGTGTTCGCCTCCTGTCTAGTCTGTGGGCATGTGAGCGGACTGTCAGCCACTTGACACCATCCACCACTGGCTTGTCGCCCTAACGACTGCTCTAATGTCGGAGGTTTGAGCACATTTGACAGAACTGTGTGAGGGCCACAGAAGCAAGCAACTGTCAAACGTCGGACATTTCTTCAAGATGTCAAGTGGAGATTGTTTTCTCACACGTTGTCAGTGTGTTTGCTGATACGACTGGCAGTTGGGCCACTTTGATGATTGGACAGTTGGCATGCTTCAGACCTGTCTTCATGTCATTTCACAAGTTTCTTGTTGTGGGAATACTATCCTGTCGCATCAGGCGAGGGGCAGGACACCACTGTCCTGTAGAAATTATCTCTTCACTTCAAACGTCCCTGTGACAGGGGAGTTGTCCCCTCACCTATCTCCTGTTTTTGAGATTGATGCCATACTCTCCCTTGTCACCATTTATTTCCCAGCTCTCCACCCTGGGTGGGTGAGATGGCTGCTGCTGCACCACACAAGCATCGAGTCGGGTGGCATACGACTTGCGGTTGGGATATCATTGTTGGAACTGATTTACACTCTAGTCACTGGCTTCATGTACCTCACGATGCTCACATTATTAATACTGAGATACTCAGATATTCCCGCATTCCCTTGGTACCTCACGGTGCTCACATTATGAGTACTGAGATGTTCCCCTGTTGCCTTGGCAACATAGTCAGTCGTTCATTAATAACGGCGATTTTTAAAAACTCCATATCAAAACTCGAAGAAAAAAACTGTAGTTGGCAAACTCCTCCACCCTGTCCACCCTGTCCACCCCGTCCACCCTGTCTTAAGCCCACGAACTTTCTTTACCATACGGATGGATTCCAGTAAGCTATTTCTCGTATTTCTGCTATTTCTCTAGAGGGTGGCAAGCACAGCAGGCCAGGGTAGGGTGGCTCCACACGGGGATGCTCAGTGTTTGCTTGTCAAAGCATTTAATTCGCTTCTGAGAAGTTTGCTCCCAGAGGGAGGAGGATCTCTGCCCACTCAGCAGACAGTTGGCACCATACTGAGCATGCGTAGAACATGTTGTACAGTCTCACTGATTGTCATGGCAACTGCTCAGGTCTTACACCTCCTCTTTGTCTTTCTCACTTTGTACTCACCATCAAGCACCGTCAGGTAGGTGACAGGTGTTGCTGAGACAGAGAGTGGCTGTGAACTGTGTGAAACTGTTACAAGTCCTGAGGGCCATCACGTGACAGTAATACAAACACATCAGCTGACATGTCAGACTGAGTTCTGGTGTATGTGTGTCGGATATGGTGCAATCCGGGTGTGAGTTGTCCTTTGTGAGTGAGGAAAGAGAGAGTTGGGCTCCCACTTTGTCTAGCTTGCTGTAGTCACAGTGAGCCACTCACAGTGTACATACCTGCCTCAATGGATAACTGAACTGTCACTCTTGTGACACAAACATAAACAGGGGCGCAAGCACGCAGACACGCATACACACACATTTATAGAGACACAGACGGACACACAGACACACACATTCATAGAGACACAGACAGACACACAAACACACACGCTGTTCCGCTACCCTAACATCCACAACAGTCGGTAAATACTCCAGAGTCTAGAGATGGACAGACGGGGGAAGTAGATAAAGAATAACTGCCCACGACCATCCAGCAGACAGGTGCCGACGATTGTGCAAGCGTCTAGTTCTCACCTGGCCGCCTACCTGCACCTCATCAGCTCCGCACTAATTGCACTAAAAACTCGGCGAAATGAATGTAGGAGGTCATTGAGTGCAGCTGTGGAGGGAATCCAGCTGCACTGGCTTAGTCCAGCCCCTACAGCTGACTGCTAGCACTGTGGTGACGACAGACAGCTGCCAGCCACAGACACATGTCACTTCCTAGTGTCGCCACCATCAGGCTTGGCTCCCTTTATTTCAACTCGTCCGGCAGAGGGCGGCACCATCTGGTTCTTTCTTCATCGCCAACAGACGATGACAAGGACAGCTCCCCAGCAGCTGGCCTCCAAGGGACGACTTTGTCGATGACACATTTGTTCGGGTGGGTCTGCGCATCCACGGGTGTGTGTGTCGGGAGGCGGGTGGTGGCGGACACAGATTTGCTGATATTTTGTGACAAGAATCGAACTCCAGCCTTTGACCTCTGTTCAACAGATTCGTCCAACGAAGTGTCCGAGCCTGGCTGGCCGGCTTGCTGGAGGGCCGTGTCTGAGATGAAGCGGGAGGGGGAGGTATTTTGAATAGAGTTTTAGACAATCTGGAAGTGCACACGTGACAGTGCTGCCCACACACCCCGCGGCCCTCTCACTGCGGCCCACACACCTCAGTTTTCTGTAATTACTCTCATTCACATGAAAAGCTGTGTGTAAAATATGCATGGAAAGGTTCTGCTTTAGTGATAAAAACATGGCGATGGCCTTTCGACGGTTCGTATTGATCCTTTCCTTCTGTCGCTCGCTACCAGCCCTCCACTGATCCCCCACACAACCCTCCCCCACCCCGCACCACCCCACCCCCAACACCTTTCCTTCTCTCGCTCCCTCCTTTCTGAATGTAGGCGATTGTCTATGTCGTCTATTCCAACTTCAATAGTCACATAGACACAAGTCCCACGCCAGCTCTTCAAACACTCTGGAAGAACGTTTCACCGGGTGTTGTGTGTCTGACACCCGCAGATACCCGCTTCAGCATTTTAGCGGCTGTTGGTTACTTCCAGACACCAGGCGAGTCTAGTGAACACAGCCTTTGACACCACGTGACTAGCTGGTGACACCAGGAGAGTCTATGACACCACGTGACTAGCTGGTGACACCAGGAGAGTCTGTGACACCACGTGACTAGCTGGTGACACCAGGAGAGTCTATGACACCACGTGACTAGCTGGTGACACCAGGAGAGTCTGTGACACCACGTGACTAGCTGGTGACACCAGGAGAGTTTATTGTGACAATAGCCTCATCATCGTGTAATGTGCTGTCGCCACCCGGATTGTGCACTGAGAGCAGCATGTGGCACTTTGTGTCTCTCCCACCGAAAACTGGTTTTTTCTTATTAGGGATTGCACTCCGCTTCCTTTAAAATATTTTTAGTTCATTTTGTCTCCTCTCAGTGTTACTCAAGAGTTTCACTCAAGATGGTTTGATGTGTTTCAGAGCTTGTTTGCATTTTTTTAAACAGTAATAACAGCCGTTCCTAAAATGCAAATCTTGACAAAATTTTGAAAGTTTGACCTATACAAGATTTCTTAAGCTCCCTGTCATCGATGTTGATGGATGAATAAAGTCAAGACACCAAGATATGTCAGTAAGTCAGGTAAGTCTGTATTACCTTACTTCTTCTACACCACCAAGTGTCTTCTCAAACAAGCCTCGACAAGGAATGTAAGAGGACAGAAAGCAAGGAATGTAAGAGGACAGAATGCAAGGAATGTAAGAGGACAGAAAACAATGAATGTAAGAGGACAGAATGCAAGGAATGTAAGAGGACAGAATGCAAGGAATGTAAGAGGACAGAAAACAAGGAATGTAAGAGGACAGGCCCAACACAGCAAATGTAACTTTCTGTGGAGGGGGAGTGTGATCTGCTCTCGGTCTCCAAACTGTATCGTGCGGCGAACTGTTGGTCTGCTGACGGCCGCCTGCTGTTAGTATGCACTCTGTGCCCCGTGGTGTCTGTCCACAGGACCATTCCTCACCAGGTTCCTCAGTGTCGTGACCCTACTTGAGACCTTTCCACCCACCACCCACCACCCACACACCTGCTGGGAATGCCTGAAAGGCTAGATGGCGATGGTGTCTGCAGTGTTTTAGGCAATGTAATTAACCTGTCAGGATCACTCTACCACAAGATGACACTGAGTGAGGTCAAGCCAACCCCTCCTTGGCTAGCCAAGCCATGAAGAAGACAGAGCGCAGCAGTTCTCTGAGTGCGTCAAAGTCCAAACGTAGCCGGTTCGTTCCTCAGTCTTGTGCGGCTGCTGCAATTGTCCACAACTAAAACAAAGCGACCACAGATTACGCGAGCAGGTTGCTGGAGTGCACAGGGCGTTGTTTTTAGCTTTGTTTAGTCACACACGTCACGCCTGCAGGTGAGTACCAAGCGTCACTGTGACGTCACGCCTGCAGGTGAGGACCAAGCGTCACTGGTGACATCACGTCCTGGCGGCTTGGCGAGGGCCAAACAAGGATGTTGTGGTAGAAGGAGGTAGAAACAGGTGGCAGATCGAAGTGTGTGTTTCTAAGCAAGGGGGAGAGAACTCCTAACAAGCGGCTCGACTGGTGTCGCTCGTGTCGCTCGTGTCGCGATCTGCTGACTCGCGTTCAGCGTCCGCCGTGATTATCTGTCGTCAACACAGTTCTCCTCCCCTTTGATATTTTCCCATTAAATCCTGTTACTGTAGTTTCTCGCGTCTGGTGCTGAACCCAGGGGAGGAAAACATTTCCAAAGCAGTCTGCTGCCAGCAGCAGTGGAAATCACCATTCAGATATTCATGCCAATGACAGGGGACGACAACTCTGTGGTGTTAATTTGCTGTACACATACCACAAGACGTTAGTCTCCAAAGGTCGGGAAACATTGGACATAAAGACCATCATTATCAGATGGGTCACGTGATCCCTAGTGACAATGACTGTCTACAACTACCTATGTGTATATGTGTGTATGTGTGTATGTGTGTATGTGTGTATGTGCGTGCGTATACTTTTGAGACTAAAAAGAATGTTTGTTAGAGCAAGATTTCACCTCTGTGTGCCTGCTGACAGTTCCAGACTTCTTCAGGTCATTAGGTCATTTCCTCTGTTGTTGAGGCGACGAGAGTCGTTCACAAGTCCTGACCCGACTGTGGACGAAGCCAGGGCTGTGTGTGGTCCCTTTGAGGTGTCGTCAGCAACCTCTGGTTGCTAGGTGCCTGGATGGTGAGCATGGTCCTCACAGTCTGTCCAGTTTCTTGCACTGGTCAACGGCCTGTAGGAGGAGAGCGTGCGACATGCTATGTCCATCGGACCACTGCACATCTGTCCTGGCAAATATTTCTTCATGTTGCACTCGTTGGTCTGTGGGTGAGATCTGTGGAAGTAGCTGACAGTGGTGTAGGTAGGTCCTCAGTCGTAGCTTCTGTGGCTCCTTGTTCACCTGTGGCTGGCTCCAGATACATGTTCACCCGTATTTCAGCTCAGTTGTGTTGTAGCTTGATCCTCCCTGTCCATCTCCCCCTGTCCTCAGCCTCTGTCATGTCTTCACAATGTAGTTCGACTGGCGGAGCGATGACAGTTGTACACGTGACCTTCGAATGCCATGGAAACAATGGCCATGAACCTCGGTGTGGGAGACTTCTTGTTCGGAAAGACTAACTGCAGCTCCAAGAAAGTATGGTATACAAATAAATATTGTAATGTATAATTATAGCATAAACATTCAGCCACCTACACCTGCCTCGTGGTTCGGTCGTAGGGCAGCAAGACTTTGTGTGACCTTTGTAGCAGTCATCGCTCTGGTCATCGCGCATCAGGCATGTCCGACATCCCCCCCCCCCCAACTCCTCCTTGTGGATGACGTCATCATAACCGCTTTGGGCTTGTCTCGGCCGTCACCGATGGAAGATTTCGGAACATTTCTGTTTACTGTGTTTGTCGCTACCAACATCGACTGTCAACATCGCTACCAACATCGACTGTCAGTAAGAGACGCGCGGAGTGTGGATGCCAGGTCTGTGTAATTAATTCCCCTTTATTGGCCGACATGTTTGGAGAAGGTGTCACAGGCTAGTGGGGGGGGGGGGCGGTTACAAGGATCTGTGGGAAGGTGCTGCCCCCATCTACAGGCGCCACCTTACGGCAAAGACGGATGGTGACCAACAAAAATGTTTTCTGACAAACAAATACATTGGAGGTGCTAGTAGACCCTCGTGTGGATGTAGACTGGGAGGACTGGGAGGAAATTCCTATTTCCTCCGCCTGTCTTAAAGCGCTGACAGGGAGGAAAATGAACTCGTCTGTCAATCCCCGACCGTGGTGCCGACATGAGCTGTTATCTGTGGACATCGGGCAGCCAGTCAAGACAGAAGGCAGACAGATGTCTACTCTCCCACACATTCTCTCTCTCTCTCACACATACTTCCCTCGAGATAGTTACTACTTTCAGCACAACTGTTTACCTTCCAAATAATTGCAGCCAACTACATCACAGAACCACAAGCATTCCGTGTACTTTGAAAGTAAACGCCATACATTGCTGGCATTCCATCGAAATGCATTTTGCAGACTTCAGAACTTGTCTTCGAACTTTGCTTGTGGAATACCCGGGTAGGCTGCAGGCCAAACAACAGGAAGTACTTAATTGGTTGTGGCGCTTGTGAAACAACTCGTCTCTCTTTCAAAAAGTGATTTTCCAGTGGCTTTAGGAATTCGTGATTACATTTAGTATTTTGTCAGAGGACAGCGGGTACTCGGGACCTCAGACCGGCCTGGGTGGGAGCCTGGCTGTTCTCTCCACTGGAGTTGAGATTACAATACATCAGCAATACCACGGAGCCACTGCGCATGGCGGAAGTACATGGAGTGCTAGGAGGCAATGTGGAGGAAGCCAGTGGTCGGGTGGACACAAGGTACCCGGGCAAAGCCACGCACTCGTGACCGACTGAAAGTTCTACCTGTCACAATAAAGTCTGACAAGCTCGGTAGGTCTTGGTACCATTCGCTGCAAGACAAACAGAACCTTTCAGCGCCTGAAGGTCTCAGCAAGCATTCCTTCCCTTACCTCGTCACCATGGAGACACAGTCTGTGGTGACACAGGCATTTCGCTGACACAGTCTGAAGTGTCACATAAAATTCACTGAGACACATTTCACTGAAACTTTTTTTCAATCACGCCCCTACGTTGACACGTGACCCACTCGTGTTATGTCCAGACATGACCTGCTTGACCTTTAATGGCTGACATAGCCAGACTTGAGTCTGGGAAACGCTGTGAACCGGTCAGTGTAGCAGCTCGTACTGGTCCACAACATGTCCCCGTGTCAATAAGGTCTGGTCCTTGTCACTGTGTCAGCAAGGTCTGTCCACGCCCGTGTCACTAAGGTCTGTCCATGTCCCTGTGTCACTAAGGTCTGTCCATGTCCTGTGTCACTAAGGTCTGTCCATGTCCCTGTGTCACTAAGGTCGGTCCATGCCAGTGTTAGCAAGGTCTGTCCACATCCCCTGTGGCACCACGGTCTGCTCACAAACATCAATAAGAAAGCCTCCTATTACAGGGAGGGACCAAGCAATCCACTGGCATGTTGACTGCTAATAAAATCCCAGAGTTCCAAGCTGTGCCGGTGTCCCTGCTGCTCAGCCTGCTGTCTACAAGAAACGTGTCTGCTGTCGGGAGGCCGCTTATTGAGGAGGCGCGAGATTACAATCGCTGTTTGTGAGGATTGATGACCAACTGGTCCTGTACACTGACTGTCTTATGAGTCGCTACTCTCACCTGTTGTTTTACCAGCTATTTACCGCAACACTTACTGTGTGTCCTCCTCACCCGGCAGACACCTGCAAAGAGTTTGTACATTGCAATTTTATATATCATACCTCAAGCACAGGTACCCTGGGTTCTTGGTTAGAAGTATTGCAAAGGGATTTATCTCGCAATACCTCAATGGCCGCCGTGAGTATCTACAAAAAGTCTGTCTTAACCGGGTAAATGTCGAGGACTGTTTGTAGTTGTGAAGTTGTGTGTAAAGGTCACAAAGTCAATGTTGTGGGGGGCGAGTGGTGGAGACAGTTGAACTTTGCTCCACGCGCACAATTGAGTCCAAATGTGTTTGTCCTTCATTCATCCCTTAACTGGTATCAGTGGACGAACAGTAGAGCTGCTCCGCCGGCTCTGGTCATCGGGAGGAACATCAGCAGCTCACATGGCTCGCCACTCAGCTTTATTGATTGGTGATGAGCAGGTGATGAGCGGTGATGAGCAGGTCCTGAACGTGGTGACTAGTCCACTCTTTGATGTTTGTCAACCTGTTCTTCCTCCTTCCACCTCGGCGTCCACCCCTTTCTTTCTAAGGTACGCTGCAGGAAGTCCTGAGACAGGTGCTTAGAGGTGTTGAGACAGGAAGTGTTGAGACAGGAAGTGTTGAGACAGGATGTGTTGAGACAGGAAGTGTTGAGACAGGATGTGTTGAGACAGGAAGTGTTGAGACAGGATGTGTTGAGACAGGAGGTGTTGGGTCTCCAGGCTAACCCAGACTGATGCAGCAACACCGGAGCGACAGCTAACTCACTGTTGCCATGACAACTGAGAATAACTCTCTCATTGCTGAACCCAGTGAAGGATACAAACATTACCCTAGGGTAAACAGATGTCGACCTCATGTGGTTGTCACTGTCTTGGGAAAGTCTGGAAATGACAAGAAGATTTTAAGTTCATCCCAAGACTGCCAGTCATCACTAATTTATTCTTCCTACATTTTATTTCCCAGAGAGCAGCAGTCGCAGGATGATCCACACACATGTCACCTGACCCACCCAAGGAACAGGTCGCGAGCTCTGAGGTTCCCCAGACACAGGTCTGCAATCGCCTTCACACTCACCGAGTGGAGAGTTAAATTATATCCTTCTGATTGAAAAACAATCCTCGAAATCTCAGCTCTTCAAATTCTCTGACAATAAAGGGCAATCCGTGCAAATTCCCGCTATCAGCAACTTTCTGATGTTGAGGTTACCCTGGCGACTGATGCCTCCATGATGGGTGCATGTGCCACCTGAGCTCACCCTCTTCCTTACTGTCTGACCGTCCTCTTTAAATACTGATAAATACTGATAAATACTTTAAATACCCGGCATTCTTTGTGCATGTTCTTCTGTCTTGTGTTTCTGGTGATGTAGTTGTTGTCTCCTGGCATCTGTTGGTCTGTCAGTGTGAGTTTATGTGGAGTTTGTCTTTTGTGTCCTTGTCTTTCTTTTGTGAAGTGCGCTGAGCCGTGAGTGGGAGAGATTTGTGTGAAATGAGGTAACCACGGACAATAAAGTAGACAAGAGGATGGTTTGTCTCCACACTGTAGACACAGATGTACAGCAAACACTGCAACCCAGCGACACCCAGGATGTGACGACGAGTGTCACTGAGACTGCCACGACTACCTGACTCGCAGACATGCGCACACACGTGTGGAGCTCTTCAGTGGGGAACCACAAAAACTGTAATGGTGAAGGCGTGGCCAAATAAATTATTGCACATCGCTTGCACCGCACTGACTCTCCAGTTGTGAAGTACCGAAGGAACCAGCAAAATGAGCGGTAAGATGTTCGCGAACGTTCTACTTTAGACTCGCCTGTAATTTCTCCATGGATTTCCAATAATACTTAGTACGTCTGCTCAACTCGCACCGCTGTGACTGGTTTTTTCAAAAGCATTGAAGTTTCTCGCTGCTTTTCTTTTGTGTGAAATCTCTTAAAAATATCACAAGCTGCTTGACCTTTTAGACTCGACCTTGACTTTACGACCCTGTGTGTGTGACTCCGTGCATCGTGTTTATGTTTCGCATCTTCGTCTGGAATGAAGGTGGTGGCAGTGGTTATCGTTGATGATGTGGTAGCCGCTAATCCCACAGTTGCCCACTGCCATTTCTTCAAGTTTCCTTTGTCGCTGTTACACCAACCAACCCCCCCACCATCGCCCTTTTTATTTCTTTTTGTAAGATGAGGTCTCGGCGAGGGCTGAGACACCCACTGGAGGGGCTTTGAGCGATGACAGAAAGCAGACCGGGGTAGTGGCACACTGGGTGTGAGCAGCTACTCATCTAACCTTGTTTGCGCGTGCTTAGAATTCTCCCCGCTAGGCGGTGGGCAAGGGAGGCGATCGCAAGGGGGTAGGGGGAGCGGAGAGGAGAAGAAATGGGAGGACAGCTTCCATAAATTTTGACCTGTGATCCATCCTCGACAGTAGCAGCTATGAAGTTAGAGGATGAGTGTGAGCAAGTGATGATGATGATGATGATGATGATGATGATGATGATGATGATGATGATGATGTCGGCGAGGATAATAAATCTAGAAAACCGATGAGCAGGAAGATTTTGCTCCTTCTAAAGAAGTAAAAAAAAATTCCAGAATGACATGTCTGAGACTGAACTGGTAAAACATTTGCACGATGATTGCGATGAAGTCGAGTTGTTGTGAAATCGTTGGTTGGCTGCTTTGCCAGCTCTTCAGTCGACAAGAGATGCTGTTTCATGAACATCGAGATGCTGATCATGGGCGGTAGAAAATGCCGGTCTTGTAACAAGGGAAGAGGGTCTCCACCAGCGCCGTTTGAATGCCTGTCATGTGACTCGACCTCTTCTGCCCTCGTTTCTCGCTGAAGCAGGATTCTGCGCATGACATCCATTCATGCGTCCAATGAGACGAAGGGAAACTGTGACTAGTTAGCCAATAGTCTGTCTGCTGAACCGATTCCTTAGTAAACGAGCCAGTCACATCGCATACATGTTTAGGCGTGACGCCATACCGGAAGTGCGTGGTGGTGTAGCTCGGTCCTCGTGTCGTGTCCTACCCGGGACTTGGCGCTGACTCCTCGCCCACATAACACGGTTTTTGAAGCCGTCAGCTTCGTCTGCATTTAAAGTGGCTAACGGTCGTCACCATCAATCAATGGCGGAATTGGAGAAGTTGACTTGGGCGGCCCAAAAATATATCCACCCCCGTCTGGATTTCCGATTCAGGAGTCGTCCCAGCCGACTGTAAATACATCAGGAGACTCGGGGCAGGCCGGCCGAGGGCTTCATCCCATTTAGCTACTCGCCGACATCGCTGCACGCCACTCTCCTCGGCCTGGACCCCAGCGCCCCCTGGCGCTCCCTGGGCTCTGATCCAATCAGCAACGATCTGAGCACGCGCACAGGAGTTTACACTTTGACCTTCTGAGCTGTGCATCTCATTTGGAGACAGTGCGCGCAGACCTAACTCGGCGTTAAGGTGACTGCGCCATCTGTCAAAGGTCCGTCGCCTCCATCTTGTGTCGGAGATGGAATGGAGTCAGTTCATGGAAATTAGTCACAATTGTGATGGCGAGGTTGTGAACTAAGCGTCTGCCAGACTCCACCCAGACAATGTCTTGTCATCTGCATGGCAACCGTGTTCGCTGCCAACAAGCACGTGACTAATATGTCAACGGTGCCACTGGTCTTGAGTTCCTTGTCCTTATCCATCAAAGTTCTTGAGTCGCAAACAGTTGAACCTGCAACAAGGGAAGCCGGTGTCCATTTTTGTGGACGCGGTAAAATATTGCCATACCTTAGGAAAGGCTGGAGGAGCCTCTTGTCCCTCCACCTGCTTCGGCTCCAGAACAATCCGATTACATTGTTTGCATATTACAAGCGTTGGCAAGTCCTTGCTGATATTGCAATATTAATAATGTCTCGTTACAGAACTCGTCTGATGACCGCTACGAAATTGAGATCATCTTTCTCTACATCCCCCTTGTCTGCCATCTTCCCAGAATAAAACTGCTTAAATGCTGACTCAGCAAGAACTCAATATCACTTGTCATTACTGCTGTCCTGCCTGTCCTCCCTGTCCTCCCTGTCCTCCCTGTCTGCCTGTCCTCCCTGTCCTCCCTGTCCTGCCTGTCCTCACTGTCCTCACTGTCCTCCTGTCCTGCCTGTCCTCCCTGTCTTCCCTGCGAGACCCAGTGGCTTCCCTCCGCCAACTGTCCATAAACATGGCGTGCTTGACAGCCTCAATCTCAACTAATAACAAGACAAAGATGAATAACTGCTCCAGGGCGACGGTTGACAGATGCCAGATATAATTCACACTTCATCTCTTACAGTTGTAAAATATCAACTTCCGGTACATGGTAACGTGCTTTGTTTACGTGATTCTGACGACTTGCTACGACGTAGCTGCTGTGAACATTGCGAGTGTTAGTCTGTGAGGAGGAAACTGTTTTTATTTATTTTATATCTCCTTCTATATATGATGTATCTTCATAAAGTAATAAACATGTATAAATATATCGATAGACATATGTCTACAGTGCTGTCACTGACGTGTGCTGTGTATTGTGTGTCACGTGCTACAACAAACACGTTGCTAGTAGAATGTCAGGCTAGGCCTCCATTGTAGTTCCCTGTGATAGTCAGTCTCAGCCTCAGGGCTGTGTTAGTGAGCCGACAACAGACAAACAGTCTTTGTGTGATCATTGTCAGCGTCGTTATCCTCCGTATCCTCTGTCCTGTCTTCCCCTGTCTTGTCTTATTCTGTATCCTCTGTCTTGTCTTCCTATGTATCCTCTGTCGTCGTCCTCTGTATCCTCTGTCCTGTCGTCCTCTGTATCCTCTGTCCTGTCGTCCTCTGTCGTCTGTATCCTCTGTCCTGTCGTCCTCTGTCTTGTCTTCCTATGTATCCTCTGTCGTCGTCCTCTGTATCCTCTGTCCTGTCGTCCTCTCCTCATACACAATCACTTCACTTCCTTGGCCTCCACTCAAGTGACAGCACTTTCACTGACACACCGGATGTTGCGCAGTCGGCCCTAAGCTCGTAGTTGATTGGTTCTCGCCAGGACAACATCGACACTGTGATGCTGTTGTGCTTCGCTCAGGTGGGGCAAGCAGGGCGGCTTATCTCCCTTGCACTTAAGGTCTTCTTATCTATAGCCTTCAAATCCGGGGAGGCTTCCCATCAGGCCTCTCAGGCTGGTAGCAGACGGCCTCGTCCTCCGCCACCACACTCCCCTCACTGTCCGCCCTCGCCGCGCCACGGAGTGTTGATGTCGCTCCAAGTGTTATCGATGTCGCCGGTTCAGGCCGCTGCGTCTTCATTCTTGCCTTCGTCCTGTCTTCCTGCTCTCCTGTCTCCCTGTCTTCATTCGCAGCTGACGGTCGCCTTCTGTCTGATACTCTTCCCGCTTCTTCTTTTCCGATGGCCCAGGTCCTTACCTCCCCTCTCTGCTCCCCGCCATTTGGTTACCTCCCCTTTTGTCGTTCATTTGTTACCCACGTCCACTTCTTCCTTTCTACTGTTCTTCTGCTGGGTTTCTCGATTGTCTCTTCGCGTATTCTAGTAATCCCCTTTTCTGACAGTCTCTTAGCACCTTAATCTTTTTTCTCCTGAGTAATTTGTCTCTTCTTTGTTTCTTTGTTTCTTTCTTTCTTTCTTTTTTTTTTTTTTTCATTCTTTCACTTTCGGTGAATGGATATGACAAGCAATCCCACGTAATTCAATACATACAGTCTCAAAATCTAATTGTAGAAAAGAAGTTTATTTATAGGAAGACAGACACTTTTAAAGAATAGAAATAATAACAATAAATGTTGGTCCACAGCGCGAGGCGCTAGAATAAAGAATTATGAACTCGCACAGGTAGATTCTGTAAAAGAGTAGAAGCATGTTGAAAACGTCTTTGGTGGGCAGACCTGGCAATGAGTGGTAATTCAGGGCGAAATGAGAAACCTTATTTATTTATTTATTTAGACACGCCCTGTTTGTAATTTAGAAGTAAACAAGTGAGACTGACAAAGAGACAGCAAAGCAGCTGCACTGTGTGACATCGCAGCTGGAATGCTGAAAGTGTCGCAAGGTGTCTATAGGTATGTACAATCTTGTCTACAGTTCCCAGACATCCGATGTTTGGAATGTCCAAGTGTCAGTGATCGCCTCTCACAATAGTGTTGAAGTCCTAGTGGCAGCCACAAAAACACTTTCAGACATTACTGTAATGAGTTGATAATGTGTCAATAATGTTGAGGTTGCGCCTCCATGAGCTGAATGCAAATAAGTTCCACAGTCATCAAACGACCATGTGTTCATTTTGTGCAAACATTTAAGACAAGAAAGCTTTTCCATGGATTGTTCTAAATATGAGGATTCACCAGACACATATCTAAGTGCTGTCACAATTCACACATCCCTGTTCACATCATGTCCTGAGTTTTCTCCTGAAGCTAAACACAGTCAGATGCCTTGCTCTGTGGGAAAGTCTATTTACTATGCATTAAAGGTCAGGATGAATGCAAACAAGACTTTCAGCAGCCGCCACTGTCATCGTCTGTAGTTCTCGGAATTTCGATTGCTGTGTAAAATGTTTTGTTGATGTGCGCAATGGCTGCACTTGACCTCACGTGCAAAGGTCACAGGCCTGACGCTCGCAAAGTTCGAGTTCGAGTTCTCTGATCTTTTTCTGTTAATTTGCATCTTTTGCCCTCTTACCTATTCAGCTCCATTATCCGCCTTTTTTTACTATTGTCTCCCCTACTTTTGTTTGATGCGCTTCTTGGCGCATTCAATGCTTCTCTTCCTTTTGTATTTGTTTATCGCCGGCTTCCTTTCTCTTTGTCCACACACTAAGGCGGCTGAAATCAGATTCCAAATAATAAAGCTGCTCTTTGGCGGAATGTGTTTCTCACAATGAAGAAAAGTTCATTGCCTTCAGCTACTCCTCCACCTCACGCTCACTGCTGTCGGAGGTTTAAGTGTAAGCTTCTTTCTCCTCTAAAAACAGTTCAGGGTATCAGGCGCTTTTAACCCGGTCCTGCTAAATGGTGAGACCATTAGCACAAATCTCGTGTCTTCAAATCCCGTGAGGATCGCAGTATGTTAAAAGCTTGTTTCCTCCTCATGAATTCACCCTCACCCCTGCTACTCTGTCCTTGCTCCAGTGACCACCCGTGAAGGTGTGACCTCGGTGAGACGACTCCAGTGTGGAAGGAAGGAAAGCAGTAGAAGGAAAGACAGCAGTCAGATCGTCAGGGTTTCCTCAGGTCAGGTCCTCGCTTCCTTGAGACAACCACAAACTCTTTGTTGTTGTTGATTTCAGTCATTAACTTCGATAAGGGAATTGGGATTGTCAGTGCGGGATGCAGCACCCGTAATCCATTCACCAATAGCCGGTCCCTCCCAAAAGTGGTGAAGCACTTGTCAATAGGTTGGGCAAGCACGAGGGAGTTGTCTTTCTTGCAATCTTCAATTGATCGGCGGGAAACAAAGCCTTTAAAGGGGAGTAATTTATCACGGCTTTTCACGTGCGGTCACCTCTGGCGACGAGAACAAATTTAGCCACGAATGTTGTCCCTGTGCCGTGTGCATGGAATGTGGCTGTCTGTGCAAAGAATGAAAAATGATGGCATTATGCACGTGAAGCGGCAGAGAACTCGTCTGATATTTTATGGACATAGATGGCTCCATTTCATCCCTAGCCACGGAAGAGTTGTCCCTCCTGCCCTAGCTTTATCTGCCCTGTCTACATGCCTGCACTGCTGTTTGCTGCAGTTGCTCTCTCTTCGATATTTATATTGTTTCCCGCAAGGAAATGGCTGCGGATGGCCTCCCCATCCCTCCGTCCTTACATGTTGGTATTGCCCTCTGTCCTCCCCCAGCTGACCTTTATAACAGTCTTGCCCTATTTGACATTCAGGTAAACATAGACTGTTTCTTTCCTTCTCTCTGGTAAGGAGTTTTGTTGTTGTTTTACGGACCATCCGGTGTACTTAACAGGAATTCTCTGACAGAAGTCCGCCGAGTGTTTGTATGCGGCCTCCTTGCCACCGTTTGATAGCCAGACCCTCACAACAATGGGGTTCAGAGCTCGACCATCTCCACTTGTACACAAGCTTCTGTAACAGTAATCTGGTTGAAGTGACAACCGTTTGCCCGACTGTTTCATGGCCGTGGAGGCTATTTCCTGCCAACAAACTATAAGCCGGACTTGGCTAAAAATAGCCGGGAGGCAGGTAGTATGGGAGGTGACACGCGGCCTGAGGAGGTACAGACCTGCTGACATCAGCTTTGTACCACAGACCAGTCTCCTCGTCCTTCCTGGTGTGTGTCCGTGCTGTACTACTACCACCACCCCACCCCGCGCCACCCGTGCTCCATCCGCCATGTTCTTACTTCGCGGAGCTCACATTTCCTTAATAATGATGGCTTGATGTGACAGGCGAGGGTTATTTCCTCCCTCATTCAGAACTTGCCTGTGCCAGAGAAAGTGCCGTGGATTTCATTACAACTTGCATGTCACTGCCAACGTTCATACTTTTGTGACGTCACCATGACAAGGCGACGGGTGGGGGATCAGGGTCAGAGGTCGCAAGCAAGGCACCTAGTTTTGTGGTGATGTGGACTTGTTTACAGCGATTACCTGTACCTGCTGACTCGGGCAAAACACGGACACCTGTACAGAGCTCAGGTGTTGTCTTCAAGTTCTTGGTCCAAAATAGCTTCTCACACTTTATTGCGAGCGTTGGCGAGCAGCTTAAGAACAAAGAAATGTTTTTACGGCATCGACACCGGCTGACAGGCCATCACTCGTATCTTCTGTACATCCGTCTTAGTGCGCATGCGCACCACGTCCATTCGCATTGGCTTTTCATTTTTTAATCCAGAATATAATTATGTACATAATGTGGCTCCTGGAAATGAATAATCAAGAAGTAAAGAAATATGTAATCCGAAATGAGTAATAAAGGAAGGTATCAGCAGAAGTCAATGTAATACTAGTGTTATGTCTGTTAGTTTAAACTCTATAGTCTAGTGTTAGTTTACACTTGCAGGATTGTTACTTTTGTGACTGTTTTCAGTGAAAGGATTGCTCTTCTGTATTGTCCATATTCCTACAGAACTCTTTTCCCTCTACTGTGCAAAATCACCTTTAGGTGTAAACACTTTCCCTCCCAAAATCAACAACAGCAACAACAACAGCAACAACAACAACAACAACAACATGAACTAAAGCGTCTGACAACACTTCATGCGTGAAGATCTTTCTTCTCACTGACGACACCGTGAAGATATCAACAGAAATAACAATTCTCACTAGCCAATCGTGAAAAAGCACAGTTTCCAGAAAGATCTGAGGTGCACATGAAGCACATCTTTAACTGAAAATGTTTTCATCAGATCGTCTTCGTGGTTTGAAATATATTTGTAAGCGGAGACAGAGGTCAAGAGGATTTGTACAAAACTGACGTCAGTGGCTTTGTTGGCTGTCAGTCCTGACCACGTGACTTTAGTTTGCAGTGTACCTTTCTTACAAAGCTTTTTTTCTTTTGTAAGAAATCTTCTCTCCGATGTCTTCCGCAGCTTCTTTCGTGGCACACGAGCGCGCGCGCACACAGACACATGTACACAGGAAAACACACACACACACACACACACACACACACACACATGCTCATGCGACCACGTGTACAAATACACAAATACACGTGAATAACAGTGCAGGTATATTCTAGAAACACCACAGTGAAGCCATGGTAAGTTTTTTACTCGCTAACCTCAGACATCAAAGGAAAGTAGCGGCAAGTTTTTTACCCTCAGCCTGTTGTTGCCGAGACGGTGACCCTGGGCTTGTTTTCAGCGGCAAACATCTTGGGTTTGACCATCTCTGGCGAAGTTATTTGTAACTCTCACAAAAAAGCTTGTTTTGGGGCAAACACATGAGACTTGGCAACTTCGGTCAACATGCTGAGCTGAGTCAAATGTGTTTGCCCAAATCCTAGGCAAACTTGTCCCCCGACTGGGTGGACTCAATAAAGTGCAGGCTGCCATTGTCATTGCTCATCCTGCCGACACAAACAGTTTTATAGACTAGTGGCAGCAATACTCGGGCCACAAGGGCGCACAATGCACGACTCAAAATCAAGGTTTGCAAGAAACAGAAAATTTATGATCCTGTTATTGGAGGAGAGACGATAGGTGAGCTACTCATTGCAAGCGATGGTGGCAAGTCTCGCATGTCTCTAGTCTTTTGACATTTTCTAACTACATGTACATGAATACCTTTTACGTCTGGAAAATATTTTCCGTATTATGCACGAATGCTTTTTTTTAGAAGACATTAAAGATCTGTTGTCGTCGGTACTACTGAGTAGGTTTAGTATTAGCCTTACAGTATTTAGCTGTAAACACTAACACAGGACAGAGGAACACAGGCTGAAAACATTGTTTCCATGACAATATTCTTCCATTGTCACAAGCTTGAGACTTTCGGACGACGATTTAGGAATGTTCCTGGTCACGGTCATTTATCCAGTGTAATTAGTTCATGTACGAGCTAATAGGCCTGTTGGCGTGTCCGCTAAAACGCATTGGATGAAGTTAAGTCAGTCAATGTAACGGCTTTACATCTGTTTTCTGACGCCACGAACGCCGACGACATCGATGTTGAAATCGGTGGACTAACGGACTAACACCCGCCACACATCGTCTGCAGACCTGTCGTCCTGACATCTCCTCAGGTGCGGCAACCTCGCTGACCCTCCACAAACACTGCATGCAGGTCAAGGACGCCAGGGTGACGGCGACCGTGCGTGACGCACTGGACACATGACGTCATGCGTGACGCGACAGCTCGTAGAGCGTGTGCCGAAACTCACGTGACGCTTTTGGCAGGCAGTCACGTGCTCACTGTTGAGCAAATGTCGCGGGTGGTTTGCGAAGTGTCTGAGTCAACATTGGAGGGAAACGCTAACGGCCAATACTCGTGCACGTCAGCAAACGCACGTGTGGGCGGCGGGCTCGTGCATCAGTGCGCACGCTCCAACATGTCAGCTCCAATATTGGGACTTTTTATCTTGGGACGCAATGTCCGCCATTTTTAGTATTATTTTTATTCGGCTTTTGAACTGGGAGCTTGACTCTGTGCCTGTGTGATTCCTGGCTTTTTGGCGGTTAGCGCTGTGTTCAGTGTTGCGTGCTCAGTGTTCAGTCCGCCATGACTATGGAAGGCAGGAATTCAACTTGTAGAGTGACGTGCTCTGGGGCTAAAGGTCATGCGCACCAATGGCCACTGTAGACCATGCACAGGGTAGGTGGTAGGTGCAACGGTGGTGAAGGGATTAGCTTAACCAAGCACGCACACAAACACACTAACACGAGACATGATAACACACACAGGATAACACACAGGATAACACACAGCCACACAAGAAAGCACAAGGCGAAATGGAGGGAAAAGAACAGTCGTGCATACTATGCCTGCTATCAAAGTATGGTGCGTCTGACAGGTCCTTTAATGAAGAGAATGGACTTTAATTGAGAAAAGGTTAATGAAAATACCCGAACTCTGCGACCTCCTCGTCACTGAGATCCCCTCCCCCTGTCAACGTAGTCACCTCCGCTCACTTAACAACTTCAATTGTCAAACATTCCAAATGTTGAGGTCTTCACTACTGTTTACACCTCAGACAAGTCCACTAACTCTGCATGGCCTGAGTTATCCGCCCTACGCCCCTCCACCACCCCACTTCATTTTTATGCGGTTTTGCACGTGCAGCCTGACTGTTCCGCTGGCTGCAGGTCTGTCAAAGGGAGGCTTGTCCATCCTCCTCCCTACACTCATCAACACCAGCTTGACGACAGCTCTCTCAAAAAACAGTTTTAATCTGCGCATGCGCAGAACAATAGTTGCAGACTAAGCAAACTGCATGATGCGGCTACAAAACCTGTTTTTGTTGTTTACCTTGGAGCCGTAGCCAGCGCCATCTTCGCACATTCGCAGGTTTTTCCCACAATCCCATCACGAGTTGCACGGAGCTACTCCAGCGGTCACGAGGCTGCGCTTCACTAATCTTCCATTTTATTTCTCTCCACACCACCGACTCCTGCAGCAGCAGGCGCAGTGACCACTGTAGTGTGTTAGTCACACCCACGCTACTCTAGAGGTTCAGGCTTGCCTCCCTTTGTGTCACGTTGTTGTTTCCTGAACAAGCTGGCGGCTTTTACACTAATTTTGTATTTTTAACTACGTTTTTTACCATTCTGTGATATTTTTACTGGTGTGATGTCCATCAACCACTCACTTATTTACCCACGTAATGTTGTAAGCTACTTCGTGGTATTTGGGGGAATCTACGTTTTTTTCACCTTTCTATAGTTTGAAAGGAATTCTGAAAATGAATGTTTTTTTTTTCAACTCTTTACACATGTGTGTTGCTTTTATTGTTGTTTACCTACTTCAAGAGCGACCCATGTAGTCCGAGTGTCCTTTGTCCTGTGCTACACATTAACGATGCCACCACCCATGTCAAATGTGTTCAGACAGGATCCACTTTCAATATTTAAAAGAATTTTGTTTGAGACACAATACTCTGATTGTTTTAAGCCAAATCCTCCTACAACCAGGTCGAGACAATAACTTTTCTGGATGAAGTGAAATACTTTGTAGACGAGTTTACAATGATGGTGAAGGTGTGTCTGTCGCTCCTAACGGTTTTACAGTGATGTCTCTCTGTTGTAACATCTGACTTTGAAAACATCTTCACACCTGAGCTGCCATGAAGCCTGTGGTGTGCATCTCCAGCCCTGAGGTTCCCCTGTGTCTGGCTACCAGCCTCTCACACTCTGTTCCTCCTCAAATCTTCCAGGTTACCTGTGACATGAATGGTCACGAGGCCTCCCCTAGTGACATCACACCTCTTCTTCTCGCTGCCTCACACACCGTAACCCTGAGGGTCAGAGGACACGTCACGTGATCCTCACACTCACCAGGCCATGCAGATGTAAACACAAATACACTCGGACTTTGCACCCACCCCAGTACTCGCCATGGGACATTATTTACACATCCTAGCCTCGTGTTCCCTCCATCAGGAAACAAATGATTTTTGCTGAATTGTAAACGAATTTCTTGGCCGCATTTTTGTCAAAACTACTTTCCGCCTTTAAGACCGCTTGTCCTCGGTCCCCTCCAAGTCTTTACTCAGAAACGGGCAACAGTAGACTGTATAGCTGTGAGTGGGTACTCGTATTTGTGAGTAGGTACCCGTAACTGTGAGTGCAGCCTGTCTGCCCACTTTAACCCTGTCGTTGTAAGGTGCCCCCACTGTACTCTGTAAAAGGACCTCCACTACTCATTGGCAGCATGTTGCTGATGTCCAGCAGCAACTGTCTCCTCCCATTGACAGCTGGTTTCTGTCTTACAGCTCTAAACGTGTCGCCATGACTCAATCCCAGCCTGCTGCTCGCTTACAGTTGTAAAGTATTTCTACTACTCAATGCAAGTTTGTTAATGGTTTACATGTGTGAAGATGTGGCCATGACTCCCTTTCTGTTCCTTTCAGGTTGACAGACTTAAGGTTTCTTTGCTTCTTGGTGAAATCACTTCCTTGTCCAGGAGTCGCTGTTAAAAATAAATAAACCCAGAAACTAAGAGTGCACTCATTAGCATTGCGAATGTTCAGAGTTCAGTCGCCACCGCCATCTTGTCTCCATCGATCTTCTAAATCCACTGATGCAACATTCACAATCCTTATCAGTGTTAACAGCTGCGGAAGGAGTCGCCCAGTCGCAAATTATAACAGAGAGAAGAAGATTCTCTGGCAGAATAGAACATATCAGTTCCCGCTGGAGGAGACGGTGCTTTTGGTGTCGAGTGAAGTTTTCGTTGACAGTCAACGGACACAAACCTGCTGGTCCTCCATCCACAGCTTTGGTCGCATCCAAACCTCTAGGGTTTCAATCCCCTTCCACACCCACTATCTCTGTCTTTGTATTTTGTTTTGTGTGGCGGTAGTTTCCTTCTTGTTCTGTCAAATGTGAGCCCATGACACCATCCAATCGAGACACGACGACAGCGTCGACTGCCTTTCGCAGTTAAAAAACCGTCTTCTCAGTCCAATCTCCTACCATTCTTGTAATGGCGTGGTAGGGATTCCGCAAAGGTCAGGGGTTGCCTGGGCTATATAAATCAAGCCCACAAAGCCAGAGAATCGACATCAGCATTGTAACTTGCACAAGTTTATCTCCCTTTCTTGCTGCCCGCGCGCCCACGCTCCGGGGATGCGAGCCACTTTAACGGTAGACAACATGGCGACCACAGAGTTTAGTGGCGGCGGACTAAGTTTAGACCTGGTGTACAGAGACCGGGTGCCGAGGTCGCCAGCTACCTCTCCTCCCTGTATTTGCTCACTAGATGGCGATGCCTGGCAGCCAAGCCTGTTTCTGGCCCCGCCCGAGGCCAGCGGCCTGCTTCGGAATTTTCCGTCTAAATCCGCCTGGTCACGTGGCGCCGATCGCTGTAAAACGTGGATGTGAGGAGTGGATTAGCTGTGTGGTCTAACAGGGCTGCAGGCTCAGGCCAGGATTACGGATGTTTGCCCATGGTTGGGAATCTGCCGCTTTGACCATTTGTCTCATTGTTTTGTGTCGGGGCTGACATCGAGTTCTGGGACTCGATTTCCTGGGAACGAAACCCGCGTAGGTCTGAGGCAGGGGGCATAACTCTAGGTGGTCTTATCTGTTCTTTACACTTTCTTATGTCTTTGTATGTGTCTGTCTGCCGAAAGGTGAGAACAAAGGTCATATTTTGTTCTTATAAATTACTGTCTTAATCCTGTTGTTTTAAATAAGCCGACAAAGTCTTCAATGCAAGAGGCTTGCAACTGTTTCTTGTCATCACGATTAGATTTTTCTCCCTTTTTCATTTTTTCCTTCGTATTGTTTTCTTTTTCCAGAACAGACCATCTGAAAAAAGCAATGCCCCAAAATATTTTAAGTCGCACGTGACTGCGGCCAGCTATAGGCATCGCTGCCGCCATAGATATGAAGGTGGACATCGATCAGCGGCGGTTATGATCGGGCGCTTTCATTCTAATTGATCAGGAAGTCAGCCAAGCATTGACTGACACCTTCCACGGCGCACGCGTGCAGATAATCAAAAGCGGAAGTTGCAAATGTCGACATTTCGGGCACATTATCCAGTCCTGAGCTTCACAAAGTTTCGCTTTTCTGCCATTGCCCTTTGCATTCACAGGACAAGGGGTCAATCTCGTGGCCGCCACGTCCTCGTAACACAGTTCCGCCAGTAACAAGCTTTGTACTCGGGTATTCAAACTGAATTTACTTTCAACAGCAAATGAAATGCTCTGCGTGTTTAGTGTTTGGTAGTAAGTTGTCACAAAACTGTTTTTCTGAGAGCCACACAGCTTGAAGAATTCTTTATGGTGCAGTAATCACTTCCATTTCAAAGTGCCAATGGTTTTTAGCGAATTAAAAAGGAAACATAATTGTCTCGTTTCGTTTTCATCTGTTTCTTTATTGAACTGTGAATATATTAGAGCGTGCCTATACCCTGAGGAAACATTCCGGTTCAACTTTATGAAGGCAAAGAATTTTGAGGAAAAGAATTTGTTTTTGTTGCACACCTCATGAACCGCTGACAACATGCAGCTTGAAAGATAGTTCGTGGTGGGCTATCTCAGGTCATGTGTTTGAAATCTTTTATCCGGTCAACTTTGGTAACTATTGGAGATTATTTGATGTTGGTCTGACACAAAACACAGTTTTATTATTGGGGAGGGGTGATCTAGTACAAGAACTTGCTTTTAGGTGTGTGCCGGCGATGCTGACGGATGTCGCAAAGAATAATAATCAGCTGCATGTTGATTATCGACGACAAGTACCGGTCGAAGCCGTTCAAAGAGAAAATACCCACCCGCGATTGATTACAACCATCCACCCACCATAGATTTCCTCTGTATCCACAAGCAATTAAAATATATAGACCTGCAGTTGTTTTCTTGCAATTGCATGTTGCTTTCTCTGGTTGCTGTTTATGTGATGCTCATGCTAAGAAGCTGCATCACTGGAGCAGTGCAGGTGAGAATCAACAGTAAATTCGCCGGGTGCAATGTATAGACTATGGACACTATAGACGTTTGTAATCCACCTTAATACTTGGAGAAGTCGCAAAATTCTGTCTTTGTGTCCACCTCTTTCCCTGTGGACCAAACCTGAGCCCAAGACTTGCACGTGTGGTGTATCACATCAACTCTCCTTGCTGCAGTCATCTCTGCGGTGGTGATCACAGCTGCTGATAGATCACGTGAGGTCGGTGGGTCAACTGTGAGCAGCCACTCATCATCTACATCACAGGTCTCGTCTCTGTGGGAGAGATGCTCAGTCCGTGGTGGAGATACAGCAAGCAGCACACGCGCCACCAGTCGGCGACACGTGACTATCGTGCGGAATGTGTCAGTGGGGGGGCATCTTTGGTGTAACTGCACACGTCACCAGCAGTGCTGAAACGTCACATCCTGCGGCATTGCCTTCCATTTGATTCCACACGAGATGAACGGGCTTTTGGTGCAGAGCTTGCAGTCAAGTTGTTTGTGTGTTCAGCAATAGGACCAGCCTCCCAAACATGGTGTCTGCCTCCGTCACTCCATCAAACACCTCTTCACGCCCACCCCTCTCTCACACATACACTCTCTCACACACACACTCTCTCATTCTTTCTCTCACACACACACTCTCACACTCACTCGCAAACGAGCTCATACCCACCTGTACAATAATCAGGACCAACAGTTTGTCATATTTGTTAGTTTTCTTTGATTTTCTATATGTTTATCTTTGTCTATATTTGATTTATTTGTCTAGCATGACGTGTCTATACTTTGCAGGTCGCTAGAATGAATACGTACGTGTGTAGCATTTTCTGCTGTTAGTCTCGGCGAGCCTAAACAAGGAATTGACTGAACCGGAAGCTTTGTCGTCTCATGCCTCGTTTTAGTAGTTAACTGGAAAACATCGTCTGCCAGCAGTCCAGTCCTACAAGTTCATGGTGTCAAGAAATGTCTTCCTCATGTCTTGCCGGGTGTGGACTGGACTGGACTGGCCTGGTGTGGTGGCATCTGTCGCTGGTCTCACTGCCTGACTAACGGTTATCTTCCGCAAATAAAAGCTGACACGGGTAGAATGCGAATACTGAGTACAGGATAAACATACGGGTATCCTTGCTAGGTGCTGACAAGCAGGCACACGCTCTACCCAGGTGGTCCATCTCACGACAGGTGTCACGTGGGTCTCTCACTCAGTTACATCATGTGAATTGTGAATTGAGACCCTGTCGGTTCAAATCCTCCCGCGCGCTATTGGAAATTATTTTAGCTTAGTGTCAGCTGAGGCTGAGGATGTGTCTTTGTGTAGCCTCTAAAACATCCAAGCATTGTTTTTGTTTGTCATATCGCATTTTCATTAAATACTTCTTGTTGTTTCATGGAAAGCAGATTACAAGAGATTATGTTTGCTGATAATTAAATACAAGAAGAGACATGAAGCAGGTAACTAATCATATGTTTATTGCACATATATCAACACTCTCTCTTCCCACTCCTCCCCTACGTGCGCTCTCGTGTATACCTGATGATACTCATGCAAACACGCCTGTCAACGTACACACACACCAGCGCATGTGCACGCACAGGACCGCGCGCGCGTTCACTCCAACACACGGTGTCTCAGTCCAAGACTCGTCCTAACACGTGCTCCCAGAATGCAATTAGTGAATTAATCAAGTGACAGAAAATAGAACAGCGATTCCCAGATTAGACCGCCGTCTGGTCCAGTCATGCAAGCCTCCTGCACCCTGTCGTCGGCGTGTCCCCCGGGTGTAGCGCCCCGTGGCCTGCCTGCACACCCGTGAGCTTAACACACTTATCGAACGTGTCTGCGCTTGTGTCATCAAAGACGAGGCTGAGGTGTGCGGGCGTGGAGTGAACACAGTTAACCGCTCTTCGCAATAAGCGGCGCCTTCGATTAATGGCTGCAGTTCAACCAGGCCGCAGGGCGGAGCGAATTACCAGCCGCTGTGCCGCTCACCGCGCCGCCGCCCCCGCACGTCTCGCACAATCTCGTCACGAGGCACGTGGAGCGCGAGAGTGTCACAAGACACACGGGTGGGCACTGGGTATCACAGGGTAGCCACGAGCTGTGACACCTGCACACATGGCAGCTGTCATAGTTTCTGTCACTGTCAGTCAGTTTATTTACTTACTATTAAAATTTATTTCACAGAAATATTCCATTCAAAAATTCTTAGTAAAACCTTTGAGACTCTAAAGGCATCCAAAGATGTGTTTAGTATAAAAACAATGCAGTTATTTACCATCAACAAGGAGGTCAGTGGATGTAGTTCAATAGGGAATGTCCACTTGACACTTGTCTCCAGCGGTTTGGACGCCATCTTGCTTCCTTGTATTCAGAGTCAGCAGCTTGTGACTGGCGGCTCAGGTGTTAAAATATGCTCGCCTGCACAACTGATGATGTCAGCGGCTAGCAACATGAATGCAGGTGGTTGCTGTTGTTTTACGCCGGATCAGCAGACATCAAGGCAAGCTAGAGCACTCAAAGGCCGGGCAGGTGTCACCCCACGGAAACTACCCTCTGCGCCATCAGGCCACCCCCAACATACCCAGCACGCGCTTTGACAATTAATGTACCCGTGTTTTTAGTTGCAGAGACAAATAAAAGCTGGCCGCGGCTGTGAGCTGTTCACACCTGTCTGCAGGTAAACTGGGTCATTAAGATTGCGGTGGGTATTTGCTGACACGACCGTGTGGGCGGTCACGCCATCCTGTCTGCTTCCGGGGAGGAGTAATCGTTCCTTGTCGTGCCTCCCACAACTAGGCCACCCTCCCGTCTCTTGTTCGGCAGTGTAGAAGGGGGGTACCTGTGATAGAATGAGTTGCCGATGTCTGTGATTTAATTTTTACGACCGTTAAGTCCTTTTCCGTGTGAGGCGGCAGCGCGTGTGATGAAATATTAAGTCTGACGCCGGACCAACCGGCGATTGCATCATGGAGAAGGTCAAAGTGCATATCGTGTGACATGCTGACGTGTCGCCTCGAGCTGTGACACGTTGATGACAATCAGATATGACACAGTGAGGGCTCGTGTAGCGCTCGTTACAGCTGTGACACACTCATGTCACATGCCAAACATTACTGTGGTGTCAGCTCACGTCACGTGACACATGGTTGACTGCAGCAGCGCGTGACGCACCGCTCACGTCACGTGTCACATCACTGATGTCGGTGGACGATCTTATCAACTTTCTCGCCTTCAGACTGTCTCCTAAGCTGTGTTTAGCAAGTCACTGATGCTTAGAATGAATCAAGTCCCTGTCCACCCGGGTGGTCTCTGGTTACCTGGGCTACTCATACCTGTGTTTGTAAGAGGTTTGAACAAACCAAAAGCCGTTAACAAAATCATAACAAATCATTTTAGACAAACTCATGCTGAACATATTCATGATGTGAGTTTTGTCGTCGGGGGATAATCTAGATAATCCAGGAATATTAGGATTCACTTTGGTTCAGTCAAGCCACGCACTAGCTGTCCGTTGTGGTTCTGTTGTCAGGTGTTACACTGTCATTTGTTCATTCTTACCTGTTCTCCTACTGCTTACCACAGGAAAACATCAGTTTTAAGAAGTGTTTGAAGCGATTATCTAGAATGCAATCTCTCTTATCTGTGCCCCAGATACCAGACTCACTTTTGATGAACGATGTTGACGATTTTCCGAAGCTGATTGGCGATGTGTCGTTAAGCTGTCGGCGATAATATATTCAGCTCAAAAGAGCATCCGCGGGGAAAAAAAAGGTCGCCCACGCCAAAACATAATTCACGGTTTTTATCTGCAACATCCCACTTGCTTGTCACGTGGTCACATGACATTGAGCGTGACAGGGGGCATCAGGGGAGGGGTGTGTGCAAGAAAAGTGCCAGCGTTTTGCGGAATGTGTTTTTTTGGCGAAAGTCGAATTTCTTGGGGAAGGTTTTTTCCCGACAGACATGGCGATGGTGCTGGCGATGGTGCTGGTACCGCCAGACATGCGCACCAAGGTTAAAGCTTCTAAAGTAAGCTTTCCATTCTTACCTCGTGGAACCACTCCCGCCGACCTATTTTTTTTTTTTCTCTTTTTCTTTTGAAGTGGGGCTAACCCTGTGAATGAGAGCCAATTCTCTCCCAAAAAGTTTGATGTTCTGGCGTCCTTTTTTTTTTTTTTTTTTTGCCCTAGGCGGAAAAAGTTTGAATAATAGCCAAGACTAAAATTCCTAAAAGTACGATAAAACATTGTCCTCCCACACATCTACACTGAGTCCAGCTCATCCCCACTTTCTCTCCATTTTTCTCTCACGCCCGCACACACACACACAGAGACATGCGCGCGCAACACATACGGATATACACGTGCATCACCGATGATCGCTCACAGTTCTTCTTGTCTTTTTCTTGCGGTCTCTCTCTCTTCCTTTTGTCCTCCTTCGCTCTCTCTCACATACACACACACACCTTCTTGTCTCTTTATTTATATTCCAGTCTTTCTCGGTCACTCTCTCTTTTCTTCCCGCACCCTCTCTCTCAAGTTTGGCCCACGCCCGTCACGTGACCTCCTGAAGTATCCCCGCTATGCGGTGTACACCATGCCCCCCCGTGAAGCCCCCTGCAGCGCCAACACCCCCGCGCGGGGTGTACACACGTGCTGAAGACGTGTACACTGTTTACATCATCATCCTCACACAAGGCCTACCTGATCTCTTCAGGGTACAGCAGCAGCACCCGGCGGAACAGCGGTATGCGACCCTTGCCCCCGGACCTCCTATTTTTGGTTGTTTGACATACTCGCACCTGCGGGCAGGTGAGAACTGCCAGGAGTCTGCCATTCACATCCTCGTACCTGTCGTGCTCTGAATACCTGTGTTTTCTGTGTACCTTTCTCAATGACGGCCAGAGTGCAGGAGCTGTGAAGGAACATTCCACAGTATGGACACTCTCTCTCTCTCGCAGCAGACAAACAGCAGATAAGAACAGATTGTAATACCCCCTGGAATAGCCTTATCATGTTGTTGTTTGCCTCTGTAGCACCTGTAAGTATGTTGTGTACATGCCGGGCACACAGTCCGCCACAACCTGGGTCGTGTTTACCACGCCTTGCACGCTGTTGTTCTGACAATAATAATAATAAATGTTTATTGTTGAACGACAATAATAAATGTGTGATTAATATAGAGCATACTCATATTCGTGAAGAACGAGACATGGACAACATAGGAAAGACGGAAGGATAAACAACAGCACTGATGACTAATAATAAAAGATGACTTAAATTGAAAATGCAAAGAGGATCTTGGGTAACAAAAGCTGAGAGTATCGTGAGGTACCCGAGTCTACTACCAGCTTTTCTTTGACTGAAAAAATAAAATAATTCAGTTTTTGTGCTGTTGGAAATAAAGTTGATGTTACAAATTGAGTTAATGTGTCGACAAGAAGACTGCAGACAGACGGGGCAGAATATTTTGGTGTATCTGGGGCTGTAAGCAGTGGCGGCCAACACCTACTGTGCCATGTGATGGAATGTTCACTCTGCTCACACAAAGCCTGTGTTGTAGGGAGGACACACAGGAAATCGCTGCAAATCCAATTCATCTTCAGCCACCAGGGAGCAGCGTGCACCCGAGCTTTGTGACAATTTTATCTTCTTGACAACTAAGACAGATCCGTTAGCTCGCGCGCAGCACACAGAGAATTAAGTTACCAACTCAGTGTTTTTACCACGTGGCCATAACCACAAAAACAAACAATCTCCATGTGAACAGGAAATACCTACCCAATCCTCTTGCTGCCAACCGTCACAAACATCGATATGTGCGTGGGCGAACATTCAACGGTTTTGAGGAGTTAGGTTAGGTGACAAGGTTACAGAGCAAAAATAATGAAGTTGTGAGGGTGGCTGCTGATTGAGCGATGAGGGGAGGCTGATAAAGGAGGACAACAACGATCGGGCGATGGAGGGGTGGGAGTGGGTGCGGGTACAGACAAAGGCGCTTGAGTGATAGTGCGAGGGAAATGTTTGGTTTATGGGACTGATGATGTGATAAAGCTGGAACATTTGTGTCTGGAGCTCTGTCCTCGCCGACCTCACACCCGCAACATGCGGACGCGCAGCCAAACAGACAACCAACTTCTCCAGCGAGCCTGCACACACACACACACAAGCGCATGTATGTCAGTTGTAACAACAGGCTCACGCTCTACACCGCTGTAAGTGCACCCGAGATAATAGTCATGAAAGTATCTGTATTGTATTTTGTAGGCCATGTGTTCATTCTCACCCATCGTCATATCATCCATCAAACGTGGAAAACTGACATTATTCCTGTGCACGCAGACAAGTCAGTTAATTCATAAACATCCACCACGCTTGGTACAAGATGGAAATGGTCCCTAACTCGTGATGTTCCTGACGATGATTCTGCACCTGTTGCTCTCAGAGAGTTTTATTTCTTTTCCTTTCCTTGCTTCCATGCGCCAGACTAGCCTGGTCAGGCCTGACTCACGTTTGTGCGCAGACTAAAAGGGGGATGAGAGAAGTGAGAATGAAGCACGGGAGGAAAGGACTGGATGACGCATGATGGCCTCACAGTCGGCATGAGGTGGATGCCAGGCCCAACATTCGGGAGGGCAAGCACTAAAAGGTGGTCAAGATGGAGGAGCGAGGTTTTACAGTGCTTTAGTTGGTCCCCAGGCCATCAAAGTCGTGTCTGGCATCGCGGTCACAGCACTGAGGACCTCTGATGTTTGGTGACTTTGCAACCGTAGTAATGCGCGGGGTAAATCACCCTCGCGGGGGTGGACGGCCTTATGGCCCGGAAGTAATTGCAGACATGCGCAGATCGCCTACGGTTCTACGCCTTGGGCTTGTGCCATAGTTACCACCGCCAGCGCCCTCTAGAGGCTGAACATATGGATGGTTGGTCAACTTACTTCTTGATAAGTCACCCACGCACAGTCAGCCTTTGACGTCAGAGGAGACAGACACGTCACACAGTCAGCCTTTGACGTCAGAGGAGACAGACACGTCACACAGTCAGCCTTTGACGTCAGAGGAGACAGACACGTCACACAGCTGGTGACTCACACGCACGTGTAGTTCTGATGAACGTCGTAGGTGCAGGGTGGGAATGTGGAAAGTTTGAACCGGAAGTAGCGATGAGTCCTTATTTTTAAAAGAAAATGGTCTCGTCCCTGAGCCCTACCCATCACCTTGCGCCATCTGTTGGGGTTTTCCGCGATCTTTATTTTCATAACGAGGCTGTCTGCGCATGCGTGGATCCCGTGAGCCAGAAAATAAAACATTGTTATCGTTCCTGCAGAGATCATTACATCAAGTTTTCTTGATCATCTTCAGTGCCGGTATTTTCCCTTTGTTTACTTTGTAAGTTTTGTGTACTTGTAAACCTCGTTAATCCTTGTTTATTTTTGTGGTGAAGGTGCCAGTCCTTCTCGCGTCATCTCGTCTGATGAATGACTCGGCAAACCTCACGAACTGTTCGTCACGAACAGGAAATCTTAATCTCTCCAGTCATGTCCCTCTGTTCGTCGTGCCACGATCAGCTCTCGGCTTTCCGTGAGGCAGTTCTTCCTCCCTGCACACACTCGCCTGCACGATGGCGAAACACTGCGATCTTTTAAGCATGGGTTAATCTGCCGCAGTTGTTAGCAACCTGATATTGGGGATATAATAAGACAGTGGAGGGGCAGATGAAAACAAGCCAAAGACGTGCAAGCTGGTGCGCCCACATGTTGGCACTGGAGGCTGGGTGAGGACGGAGGAGGGTGGAGACCAGGCTCCAGCTTCATTTGTCACAAGGAGATGTACACGCCGGACTTCCCCCCGCAATGACTTAATTTCGTTTCCAATGAATCTTAATCGTAAAGAGGCAGTGAGAGAAAGAGAGACCACCACAGCGACTGCCGCCCACGAACGACAACTCTGGCCACCACGTGATCACCATTGCCGTGGGCATTATCGTTACTTGAGAGAAGCTTGTCTCGTCATGTCATCTCGCTGATTCGATGTGCTACATACTGTACAATCACGATAATAATTCACATAGTCATTGTCCTGAGGTAGGCTAGTTCTTGTCCTAAACGTGAGTGGTTCATCCCCTCCTCCATGTCCCTGTTCCGCCTTTGTACTATAGTGACGTCACCGGCTCTGACCAGCACGTTGTCTACAGTTACAGCCCCTTGATGAACAGTTTATTGCTTTCTCCTGTTTATTTTATTTTAGCTACAATACTTTCCTAATCGACCGTAAAGTCTAAAGTGACTCTCTTCCGTGGGACAAACTACGTGCAACTAAACAGCAGGCTTTGCAGTGTGCATCTCTTTTGACATGTCAGATGACCTACTATGACATCACTTTTGACATGTCAGATGACCTACTATTGACATCACTTTTGACATGTCAGATGACCTACTATTGACATCACTTTTGACATGTCAGATGACCTACTATTGACATCACTTTTGACATGTCAGATGACCTACTATTGACATCCCTTTTGACATGTCAGATGACCTACTATTGACATCACTTTTGACATGTCAGGTGACCTAGAAATGACATCACTTTTGACATTACTTCTGACGACATGTCAGATGACCTACAAACGACATCAGCTAGCATTTACAGCTACACAAACAAATCATGGGAAAAAATCAAAAATGTCAAAGTATGATAAAAAATAATCACTTAAAACGAAAGGAGACAACTAAAAATAGCAAGTCTCACCCATATCCGTATTTTAAAAAAATTGTTTAGATGCTGAGTTAAAAGAAATAGAATTTATTTTTCTGCTTCACATGTGTAGGTGGTAAGCATAGGATTCAAACCAATAGGAAATTCCAACCAAACGAGTGAATTTGCTTAAATCGCACACAGATGCCACATACAGAGACAGAACAGCATGCCGGAGACGAGAGCTGAACCCGGCACAGCCAACCCTCCCTGTAGTGGTGACAGGTGCTAACCGTTGTGCCACCGACCGCCGGACATACAGTGGAATAGTCTCAAGGCAGGGTCTGGAATGGTCTCATGCCTGGGTCTGGAATAGTCTCAAGCCTGGGTCTGGAATGGTCTGAAGCCTGGGTCTGGAATGGTCTCAAGCTGGGTCTGGAATGGCCTCAGGCCAGGGTCTGGAATGGTCTCAAGCCAGGGTCTGGAATGGCCTGAAGGCAGGGTGGTATCAGGAATGGCGATCACACTTTTTATCAGAACTCCTGCTGCTTGTTGTGCTACTTTGCAACACGTTTCACGGCGCGTGTGTTGTAATGCCTGTGTTTTCACAAAACAGTTCTATCGTTGTTTGCAAGTTTGTTCCTCCAGCATTTTCTTAAAACAGTTTCCTTCATGTGACTTTGTGAACGCGGAGATAATTTTATAAATTAGTTTTAACTTTGTCAGTTTAACATCAAAGTCAATTATTTTTGTTTATTTCAATGTCGACTATTGAACATTATTACATTTAGCTATTTATGTCACAACATTTTGTAGCACATCCTGGAACTCTCAGACTGTCATTATTGCGCAAGACGCGTCTTTTCTCGGATGATGTTAACTCTCTTCATACCTCCGCTGTGGAAGTATCTGCCATCAGTGCTTTTAGAGGATCAGCAGCCCCTGACAGTGCCCCGCCATCCTCCCACACTCCACCCACCCTCCGAGAAGCTGGGCGAGCGGCGCCATTGTGGTGTGAGGTGGTGGTCCTCATTGTGTATGCCAGTCTTGCTGCAGGAGGGAGCGGCGGAGCGCGGCTGTATCGCTGATGAATGAGATTTCGGAAACGTCTTCCCCGACTTTCCATCTTCGTCCCCAGGTCGCGTCGCTTCAGTGCCGCCTGGAGAAAGTGTAAAAATAAAAATTAAAGCACCACGAGTTCCTTGTTTAACCCTTTCTCCTGATGTCGGTTGTCACCTCGATGTTTGGCTACTTCGCCACAAACTCGATGTTTTTCAGCTGTAAACTCTCCCTCGGAACAACTTGTTTTCTTTCTTTCTGCATGAAATCAACAAAGTTATTGTTTTCTTGAATACGAAGTGGATTCGATGTTGTTGTTATTTTAGGTTTTAGAGAACAATGTTAAAGACCCTCAGTGGCCAACTGTTTTCTGCGCTAGTAGTGGTGCAGACATGTAGGTAAGTAAAGACCGCTCGCGTGACCTTTGAACTGAAGAATTTACTCGATATTTTAAAACTAAATGTCAATGACTGACAAGGACCTCGCTATCACTCCTAAAATACTGCGCCTGGACACTGACTTAGCATGATGAGTTTACTTCTACAACCACGCTGATCAAGTCTTGGAACTTTTAATTAGAAACATCTATAATTTCTTCTTCATCTTTCCTTTCTTCGTCAAACCTAAGGGCAAGGTTTATGTATGAGACCCCCAGGATGGTCTGACATCACCGCAGGGGCCAGACATCCTTCGCCATGTCAAGGAAGCCGCCATCCTGCGCTAATGTTGACAACGACGGCCTCGGGGTCTCTTAACACACACTTTGAAGTCACACCCAAGTCTTTTTCTCAGGGGCGGCGGCGAGAGAAACAGCTAGGAAGACAGGAAGGAATGGTGGGGGAGTCAAGAAATGCTGGGTGTGTAGTGAGGCAAGCTCGACTTACGAGTAAAACATTCCCTGGCGAGTACCGATGACTGGAAGCCCCTGACTTCCTATCGAGCAGGGGGGACCACCTGATTGATCAAGGGAGGTAATGGCGGCGGAAGAGAGGGTTAGGCTTTCGCTCTCGCATGTCGAGCCCTAGACACCCGTCGTGCGCCTTCAACGTTCGATCAAATAATGAGCAGGCATGTGCCTTTGATGGCGATAGCCAAAGAAAACAATCTTTGAAAACAAAGCGGTCTGTAATATCTGACAAACAGAGCAAACAGTTTGCCAAACAGGTTTGCGAAACACGTTGCGTGGCATGTCAGACGGTGCAAGCAGAAAGTTGAAATGTTTCGAACGAGGGTTTCAAGGAAGAGCGTTTGTCAATCCTTACACAACCTTTATTTCTTGCTGGACACTGGTTTATTCCTTTATTTATTATCTCCTTCCTTCGTTTGTTTGGTCTTTTTTTATATCTACATGATATCTATCTTCATTAAGCCAACCATCATCAAGAGCAGCAATGGCTGAGATGTGTTGTCCGACATCACCATGTCCTACAACCCAGTCTGATGACTCGCCGAGGTCACCAAGTATTCCAGACATGGCTCCCACAGCTGTCCGGCCGTTAGTTTGTGCCTCCTACTAAATGTTTCCCTCCTTTATTTCCAATCGTCTGCGTTTTACCACTGAAAGCTTTCTCCGTGTCGCTCGCGCCACCAGAAGTGATGACGTCAGCAACAAGATGGCCACCAGCGATAATATAAGAAGTTGGGTCTGTTTTTAACCGGGTGCAGCTTGTTATAGCGGCACTAAGTAAGATTCTGTGTTTTTGTTTGAACATCTCGGGGTGTGACCTCAGACCTAGAGCAGGCCACTGTGGCGCGTCTGTCACGACCTGCGTCACTGGTGCCGCGGCAACAAAATGTCACACGGCGCTCGTCAGGGTCTCCCTCCACAGAAATGTTCAGTCTTCCAGCTGTGAATGGCTTTATGTGAAGGAAAACTCATGTAACTGGCTTCTTTAGTAGGAACAGCCGCTTGCAATGTAGGTCAGTCTATCTTTGAGGAGTAGAGCGACCTCAAGCGTCCCTTGGTGCAACGGAGAGCGTCTGTCACCTTACAGCGAGGGTTGACTGTCCTGGGTTCAGTTCTCGTCTCGGGCACGCTGTTCTTTCTGTGCGTATGGAATCTGTTTACAGGGCTGGCTGCCTGGCCGTGATATAGCCTTAGAACAACAATCCCCCCTCCCTTGCTTGCTTTGATGGAAAAGTGCTGACACCTAGCGGTGATTTCCAATTGTGAGGGGAGAGTACCCAGATAAATGTCCCGAGCGGCTCAGAGAGTGCCCCGAGACGGGATCTGAATGTTAGTAAAATAATTGTGTAGTCATTTTGTACAAACACATGTAGCATACAGCTATATTATACATACATGTAGATATTTTATACACGAGAGAAACACATCGTGTACACATAGTAACACTGTACACATAGTAACACTGGCAAGCTCTGTATGGCGCGCGGTTTTTTCTTTGCTAGGACAAGAAAATGAGTTTTATATTTTAAATTAAAGAAGACAAGTTCTAGGCCCTCTCTCTTGTCTACTGTAGTGCCAGTCCGGCGATGAGGACCGAGGCCAATGACTGTCTCGATGGTTGTCGGCAAGACGAGCCACTTTCACGATGGCGGCTGAGGACAGGAGGATTGAACAGACATCAAAGCTTTTGTGTCATCTACCCGGTGATGTTAGCTGAACGGTGCTCAACTGTCTGGCAAGTCACCGAAAGGGAAGATGTAGGAGTCTTTTCACTCTCGTTGTTTACACGAGACGAGAAGCTTGTGGTGGACACAATTCTTACCTTCACAGGTGTTCTAAAGCCACTGAAGCGAGTATGCCAATGTCTTCTATTTTTGTAAAAGCTCAAAATGTCTGGAAATAGAAACTTTACACACCAGGCAGAGGGAAAACGAATGTTTAAACGTTTTAAGAAGTAAAAGAAATGTGTTTTCCATGTGACCGAAAAAAACTGATAGCAAACATTTTGTTTTCGTGGCTTTTACCTTTAGTAGTTCCTAACTGCGGTCCTTTGTTTCTCCAAAGGTGTGACATCAGCAAGTTTGTGACATATTCTGCTAGTGACTTTCTGTTGAGTTCTAATCCAATTTCAATGTTGGTTTTTTTATTATTTTCCTCTTGTATATTCAAGACAATATCCAGGAACTCGTGCATCCAGCACTCTACAACTCCACAAATCTTTCAGCCGGTGTTGCATACTACAACTTTTCGATGAAATACATATTTTGGGGAAAGCATAATGAATGTACCCATAAATTAAAATTTCATGACCATTGTGTTAGAAATATTCTTCACCTGCCTGTTATGCGGGTACATTTTGTGGGTACTTTTGTGCTTCTTATCCTTTATAGAGGTGTGAGAGAGAGAGAAGTGATTCTTCTTTCAGATGAGTACATCAAATATTATCAGCATTACTGTATAATGACATTATTGTATTAAGACATTATTGTATACCATTGTCATGCTATCATAGACTTAGCATCTTCGTGTTTGTTTGAGTTGTGAGATAAACGCTGCTCTTACTGGTGGCGGTCCGGTGGCCCAGCGGTTAGCGCCTGTCATCAACACGGTGAAGGTTGACTGTCTTGGGTTCGGCTCTCGGCCTGCGCACACTGTTCTTTCTCGGCATGTAGCATCTGTTTACAGGGACTGACTGCCTTGCCGTGATATAGTTTTACTTGCTGGCTCTCGGTATTACCAAACACACGCACACACCACTTCTGTCGAGGTCTTGCGGATGAGAATAAAATATAGATGAGTATATAACACGACATTGAAAGTTAGACAAGCTTATTTCACACCAGCATCATCGTCATCCTGATTATTTTAGTAGAATTTGTTGATGGTTTTATGGTACAAGTATGTAGTCATTTCTTTGTAACTAAACAGTCTGCGTGTTCATCCTGTGGATAATAATAATAACAATAACAACAACAACAACAACAATTTCCCAGCTTAGAAGTGAAGCAAAAAAGCAAAGCTAGAAACGAACACGTGTACAATGAGAAAAACAAAGAAGGGGAGGAAAAGGAGGGTAAAACAATGAGAAAAGGAGGAGACCACCTGCTTCCTGAGGTCTTGTCAGCCTTCACAGCAAGATCAATTCCAATGATTAGCTTGTTTGTTTTTTCAGTATTGCTGCTTTTTTAAGGAGAAAGTGTCAGTCAGTGCCGTGTAGGGTACATTTGTGTTTGGACATGTCCACGACTCGATGGCTGCGCCTGGAGTCAGACAACGGTCTGTGAGCCAGACACACACGTAGTCACGTGGGCGAGACCCCGGGTGGTTTACAATGAACCACACATTCCATGTACACCCAGGCCCACCCGTGTGAACAGTTGCCACCCGCAGATAGAAATGATTGCAGATGGCGCAAGGACGCGCCAAGTCCAAAGACTACTAGAATAGTTTAGTCTTGAGTTCCTAGAACTTCTTCTTCTCCTGTCTTTAAACAGTTCTGTTCGCTTGTTGTCGTTCTACAAAGTAAACCGACAGAGGAGTCCAACTAGTTGTACCATAAAATCTCTCCGAACAAATAATTCTTACCTTCTCTGTTTCTAAATATTGCAGCAAGTATGTTATTCGTCTTAAGATGGAGGATGAGACGCGGCCACCACATCCAAGGTAGGCAACTGTGGCGACTTCTTCACTCCCACTTTTGGGGGGTAGGAGCGACAGCACCATCTCTGTAGAGGATTTGTCATTGTAATGAGTGCACTTGACACCTGCTAACGAGGATCTATTGGAGGGCAAGTCTGGTGGCGCCGCCATTCCCATCCAGTAGCGTATATAGAAGTTGTTTTGATTAAAAAGCTTTTAGTTGCACCTCTCGCGCGCCATCTGTCACGTGCTCAGTGGCATCCACGTACCGTGGTAGACAAGTCACTCGTGGGGCAATCTGCGAGCCACAGGTTGCCATGGTATCTGGGCCAGGAGTGCTAGAGTACTTTGTACTAGACAGACTAGTCATCTGCACTCACCATGTAAGTACATTGAGACAATCAAAGCAAGAACGCTCACTGTTCAGGGACACCCGCGGTGTGCCAGGTACAACAGTTTACCCAAAGCAAGCTCACAGGCTCACCCAACCTTCAAAAGAAATTACTCTAAGGATCAAGTGTGTTCTAAGAGGGCGACACAGACAGTCGACATTGGGACTTCGGTTCATTTTTGCTGGTTTTTGGAATTGGAGGTACCCAGGTCTTCGCCTCCTCAGTCACAGGGGGACCACAGGCATGGATGCGGCCATGCTGCCAGACATGAAACACGAAAATACCGAGGACGGTCCTCTAGGGATGTGGAGCGAAGGTATCGTCGGGCTAAGCAGGAAAAATCGGCTGGTGAATGTGAATGTGAATGTGAAGGTTAATTTGAATGACTGGACAGGCGCCCAATGATAAACGTCTGATAGCCCGGGTAAACATTGCACAGGATCGACCTCCAGTGACCAGCTCGCCCTTACTGTCTCATCGGCATCCCTCCCCTGCCCCCGACGACAAATACTGGCGGGCCGGCCTCGTGGGTGGACAGGCTTACTCCGTGTCCGTCTGATGATGATGATGATGATGATGATGATGATGATGATGATGATGATGATGATGATTTGATGATTGATGATGATGAAGAAGAAAAACATACCTCTCAGCGTGTGGGCAGCAGGTTAGAAAAAAAAAACAGTGTATATCCTTTTATCTTTGCGTGGTGTGGCGACAAGTATGAGTGAGAGATAAAAAGAGAAAGAAAGCTGTTCTAAACAAGAATCAGTAAACTGTCGAAGGTGAAAGGAAGAGTATTTACCTCTCACAAACTGGAGTTTGCCACCTCGTCTACAACTTACTCAGCACCTTGCATGTCTATACTCCAAACCCCAGTTTACTGAACAGCTTTCACGAGATAGTGTAGGTGATTGAAGTACTTGGAGACAGTCCATCCTGCCTGCCCCATGGTAAGTTCCAGACTACCTTGCTCTCCAGGACAGAGTTAGAGTCAGCGTCTCATCGTCTGAGAGCAGAAATCGTCTGAACGAAAGAAGAAGTGGAAACCGTTGGTTCCTCACTCATTCAGTTCTACTCTCATTTTTCATTATCTATAATTGTGTAGGGGTACAGGGTAGACGAACGGCTTTCTTGGGCACGGTTAATGAAAAGACTTGTCAGCAACACGCAGTTTTTAATTAAAGATAAAATGTCAAAGTCGCTTGTTGATCATGTTTTGTTTTTTAATTATTTAATTTTTTTATTTTATTTATTCCCTCCCCTATTTTCTTAAGTTGCTTACAGCTTTGGATCTGGCAAGGACAACTTAACCTGTTATCAGCTTTTCTGTTTCACGGGGATCTTCACCGACTCCATCGATACCCTTGTGGGGTTTGGAAACATATTTTTACCGCCTACCTCTAAAAATAAATCTGTGATCTTCCTTACACAGTTCAATCAATCCTCCGATATCTAGGGGTTGTTATGGAAACATTGCTTTAAACTACTTTGTAATTAGTGAATCGACTGGCACTTAAGTGCAAACCGAAATCGAAGAATTGCAAGTATGGTACAGTGGCAGCACAGAGTGGAGAAATGCCAGGGAGGTACAATACTGTGAAGACAGTGGAGACAAGGAGGGTAGAACTCTACCACGAGGGTAAGCAGCAACTGCCTAGGAACGACGGATCCCACCACAGAGGTCGTGATGCTGAGTCTGTGTCATTCCCGTTAGGTAGTTGCTGTCGTGGTGACTGTCCTGCTGACTGTCCTGCTGACTGCGGTGACTGTCCTGCTGACTCAGGTGCCTGTCCTGCTGACTCTGCTGACTGTGCTGACTGTCCTGCTGACTGTGGTGACCGTTGCACGACCCCAGGCGCCCTACAACCTTTGCTGAGAGCAGACGATCGACTGCAGTCTTTCATGACCTTGGACATTCACACCAAGGAAAACAGTTCGACTGAAGCCTCGTTCCGAGTGTGTGACGTCAGAAGTAAATAGATAAGTCGAAGCAGTGCATTTCTATTAGTCTGTTGATATGTGTACCCATCTATTTATACTGCCATGGAAGGTCGCCCCATATCGCTCCTGACACCGTGGAGGTAGCGTTGTCTGCTCTTGCCTCCCACTATCTCTCACCTTGTTCTCTGTACACTGCCGCCCCCTGCTACTCTCCCCTCCTTCTCTCTCTCTGGTGTATGCGCGCCCCCAATGCCCCATTTCCCCACGTGCTTTCTTGTGATTATCCCCCTTTCTTGTGATTATCCCCCTTTCTTGCGACCTTCATGATGCTATAAAAGGTTGCGCGCTGCAAGAATTTTCCATAAGGTAATTGATCAATAATTACAACATATTCGTCCACATCAATGAAAGCAGCAGAACTGATCAATGGCGACACACCTTTGTCAGCGTCAATGCACAAGCTTGTCCTTTACGCCAGCGGTACAACGTGGCTGTCAGCAGCGCTCGTGACGTCATTGATAGCGAAATTGTCAGCAACGCTCATGACGTCATTGTCATCAACGCTCATCACGTCACTGTGTGTAACGTTCATGACGTCACTGTCAGCAACGCTCATCGCGTCATTGTGTGTAACGCTCATGACGTCATTGTCGTCAACGCTCATAACGTCACTGTGTGTAATGCTCATTACGTCACTGTCAGTAACGTCAAGATAACGACTGTAAGCGCCTCACGCTGTAAAAAGCAGTTCTATCGACTGCCCATCACGTGACTGATCAAACCAAGAGGCTGACAGTGCAGTAGCTATACGTGACCCTATGGCCTGCACTGGTGTCGTCTGCTTTGACATAGTCAGTGACCACACCTGTGTGTCTGTGTGTAGGTGAGCGTGTCCTACATGGCCAGCACAAACTCTATGCTGTCATGGCGGCGCACCATGCCACCTGTGCGTCCATGGAAAGTCGCGGTCACTCAAAGTGTCGCTCCCCCACAGTGTCGGGTGTGGAGGAATAGGGCCGGCCCTCTGATAGCCTCTCTCCAGTTACACAAAAACGCACGCTCCGCATTCCGGGTGGAAATATACCCGTCATTCACATCAGCTCTTTCAGCTTGGAATCAATTCGGAACTTGGGGTCGTGTGCCTCGGAACTCCTGACAAGCCCAGATTGGTCACCGAATGTTTTCTGTTCATTTTGCGTTCAATACCGTCACGCGTTGTCTACAGACGCTACCACGACACCTTGAGGACAAAAACAAAAATAAAAAACAAAGCAAGACGTGCAAACCAGCTGGACATCCCACCTTTGACCCTATAGTGACTGACTGACACTGTGAAGTAGATGTTCATTGTTCACAGCCGACAAGTCACAGGTGTCGCATCATCCGCGACAAGAACGCAAGGAAGGAGACTGTGACGATGCTACCTGTCCAGGTGTTGTGACCTCAGTGGCCGGTATGTGTGTCCACCTCTATGGACGACACGAAGCAGGGCCACGTGGCTGCAAAGGAGGCTTTACGTGTGGAAGTGTCTTCTGCCAGGTGACCATAATTATTGCCTCACCTGTCCACTGCAGATGTCTGCATATCGTCCGCATGAAAGCTTGCTGTGACCTACTGTCACACTACAGTCTTACGAGTTAGAAGGTAGAAAGTAATAACCGCCGGAGGAGTAATTAACGTCTGGGGTTAGTGTCAGGAGTGAGTTATTTAACTGGACTTGATGCTTATTATTGCTCAATACAATGTCACCTGTATATACTGGTGACACTGTATAGTGTCAGTGCTACAGACAGATGTCACCTGTATATACCGTGACACTGTAGTGTCAGTGCTACAGACAGATGTCACCTGTATATACCGTGACACTGTATAGTGTCAGTGCTACAGACAGATGTCACCTGTATATACCGTGACACTGTATAGTGTCAGTGCTACAGTGAGATGTCACCTGTATATACCGGTGACAAACCAATGACAGTTTGCAGCATCCACTGCGCCAAGTACAATTTTCGCCTTTTTTACCTAAAGCAGTCATCGGTTGCTATGGCAATCCTCACAAAATGTTGCCACCTAGAAATTTATCTTCCTATCCCTCCCACACAAAAGCACAGGAAGCATACCTGTGTACACCTGTGACATCACGGACTCTCCCTGTGTTTCATAGTGATGTTTGTAAGTCAGTAAGGTGACGATGTAAGAAGTCTGTCAGACACAACTGTCACCTGCCCGATGTCCAGGTAACACAGGAGCTAATGGCGTCTGGCACAACCTTCAGCCTACACACCTGTACGACACAGCAGGATGTTGTATATCAAACAAGAATCAAGGAGGCTTATTACAATTTATTATTATTTGAGAAATCCAAGCTCCACGCCTGCCATTTGCTGCCAGCGGCTGGTAGTTGTGGGATGTGAAGGCCATGTTGCTGTGAATGTCCGCAAACATGACGACGGCCATCATTAGAATAAATTACGATGTTGAACAAGAAAACTTTGTAGTTTAGTAACAAGGTAACGGGATGCGGAGTGTATAGAGACACAGAGTCATGATGTCAACTGCATGATGTACAATATATATGACAGTGTATGAAGACACAATTATCATGTCGACTGTATCAAGACACAATGTTATTATGTAGAGTGTATAAAAAGACAATATTTGGATTCAGACTGTATGAAGACGATGTATGATGCCGACAAGATGTTTATGTTATGATGTAGTGTATTTTCAGAACTGTCAGTCAGCCAAACTTTGCGAATTTTCCGTTGAAGTGTATCGGGTGTCGGAATGCCAAGAATGAGCTCACTGGCTTCTATTTTCTGTGGCTGCAAAGAAAAAAGTGCTGGCGACAACAGCATCTCGCCCTCGTGCAACGCGCTGCAAGCTGGGAAACATTCGCTGGGTAGCGCATCCAAGTATAAACAAGCAGTTATTCAACAGTCGTTATCTTCCAATATTTTTTCTACACAGTTTTTAGACTGTTGCATAAATAAACCTTGAGAACGACATTCTGAGAAAATCTGTGTTTGCTACAGTTTTAGAGGTGTCTGGGTCATTTTCTTACAGTCACCCTAGTAACTGCTCCTCAAAATCTCTTTGCCGCGTGTACGAGAAAAGTCCAAAGAAAGACGAAGTGTTGTATGACAGATAAGCAAAATAAAACCCAAGCAGGAGTTCTAGATGCCAGCGAACAAACATTGCGTGTATGTACAGTCACAAGGGCTTCTTTTATTTATGTGTAATTGCTGCTCATTATTCAATGAAGGAACATAAGCTTCTCGACAACTCTTACATCACGCAAACACCTTTGTTGTAAACAATTAGTAGACATAAATTACTTATAAACTCTCGCAACATCACGCAAACACCTTTGGTGTAAACATAGAGTAGACATAAATTACTTAAAATAAATAGAAACTAAGAACAACAACATGCAGTACTGAGAAATGTTTGCTGAAGGAGACGGGGATACAGAAGTCCTTCTGTTGAAGACGAGATTGGACAAGACATGAGTAGACTAGAATGAGACAAGCATGTTATTTATAGATTGAGGACATACAGTGGAAAAGTGAATTCTCTCCTGAAAACTGTGAATACTGAGTTGTGAGTGGCTACTGTGGTCAGCAGTGGACAGATCTTCGTCTGTTAGTGGAAGGCGTGACTTTTGATTACTGACTATACTGACATAGTCATATGTATCTATGTTGTCATGACAGTCCGGCATCAACCTATCTGTTGTCATTGCTTTTAAACGTGCACGTGGTTTAAACCGTCACCACCTTGTAAAGTATTACTACCTGCTCGAGTTGTGCCACCTTGGCAAGTATTCGTTCTGTTCAAGCTTAACCCGAGGTCAGGGTCGCTTAGTCTGTGGAATCAGAAAATAAAATGGCAGCCATGCGACCCCTCTGCACGCGTAGGCTAAAAATAGCAACATCAGTCGATGAAGTGTAGGCGAGCAGATTCTGAAAATCGACATCGAGGACCAGGCTGCAGCGGCGATGAAAGTTGCGGAGCTGCTGCTGAGGTAACTAGATTTAAATGAGGTCAGTAGTCTCGCTTTCACTCACACACACACACATACCCCGTGTACAAATACGACTGTCTCTTGTCCAAGTAATCCCATCCTGTGGACCAGGAGCCAGGAACTCAGCTCGCAGAGCTAACAGATAACAAACGTTGAGGTTGACCTTCACCCTTTGAAGATTTGACCAATCAAATTCAGCCGGGCTCGTTTGCCAGCGCCATCTTGAGAGCGCATAATGGAGGAAAGAGTCGTTAAAGCCCGTCGCTTGGGTACTTATCTATCGATCTTTGAACGTTCAGTAAGCATCGGAAATTACTTTATCCACCCGCACATGCAACCGCCACTCCTCACGCAACCAGAGACTAGTGTCACGTGACCATTGCCGAGTGAAATGACTCCAACTCCACATTCCTGTGGGCGCCTCGCCACCCCACCGCTTGTTTTCAGACAACATGTTGTCCTTATTTTAGTATCCCGAAAGAATAAATAATTGACACACAGTGCTTTGTAGGAATGAAAAGACTGAAGCTTGAATGATAGTCGGACAGCCGACATTTTGTCGTGCAAGCAGTGGGTGATGAAGAGAAAATCTCTTTGTGACCTCGCGTGTATTTCGCGTGCTGGCTGGGATGGAGAATTATCGGCTCAGATGAGGACAACATTTAGAGAGCTTTCTTGAGCTGATTCTCCAAATTGTCCGGACGGCATCAGGAGATGACAAAGCAACAGCAGACTGACTGCTAGACGGTGTGGGGACTGCATGATGTCAGGAACAAAGCCTGCCAGCTCACTAGTCGGACATAGTCGGACATAGTCGGACACTGCTGACGATGTCGGACTGCAGGTGTTGATGTGAGGGCTGAGACCTGTCCTCGCCACCTGCAGCACTGCTACAACAACTAAGTGGCGGTAACGATGGAGTTTCTACAGCTTGCAGAACTCATTTGAATCTTACACCTTCTGCCTTTATCACTTTATTCTTCCAGCACTACCACCACATCATCATCATCATGACTATCCTCACTTTTATCACCTCTCCTTTCTTCTCTTCATTCGTCTTCTCCATCGTCGTCACAAGCGTCACAAGGCGATCGGTGATCGGTGGTTAATGGTCCGTGTTCATAATCAGTGGGCAGCGCTCGGTAGTCGGTAGTCAGTAGTCAGTGGACACAGCTGAAGACCTAAAACAGTTCAACACCTGGCAGGGACACCTGTTGAGTGGACTGCTGGTGACGGGATGTGTTGACACAAATATTCAAGCTGGCCCCACAGGCCATCAACAGTCAGACTTTCTGTCCGAACGTGTGGCCTGTGCGGACATCGCAATACAAGTTAGTGATGAACTGTATGAACCCACATTCCACGGTCACCGTGTGTCTGTCCGGTCCGTCCAGTTGGAATTCAGCACACAAACGGTTTGGTTTAATGGACGGGTCGTTAGTACCATTGGTCCTTCATTGTCACCACTGGTGGCAGCTGCGTCCGCCATAATAATCACATGCGAACAGTACAACTTAGGTGACAGGTACAACAGAGAACTACAACAGGTGTGAGGTCAGACCAGGGCTAACGGGACTCACAAGACTGCAGGCCAGTCTCCACATCTGTGTGTCTGTGGAAGGACGGGGTGCACGTGCATGCCAACGTGCGTGCGAGCCTACGCGTAGGAGCCGTAGTTAAAGATTGTATTACATCGAAAATCTTGTGGCTGATGTTTTGCACAGTGTGTGTCAACATTTCGCCATCCCGGCCTGTCGGTGGGCGGCCACACGGCAATCACAGACTTCTGTAGGCGAGCACTCGTCGTCACACGGCGTTATCGCTAGACGACGGCTGTTAGGGGCACTGGACACGTGCCGTGCTGGGGTACAATGGGGAAAACGTGTGTGTGTGTGTGTATCTCTGTGTGATTGTGTGTGTGATTGTGTGTGTGGTTGTGTGTGTATCTCTGTGTGATTGTGTGTGTGATTGTGTGTGTGGTTGTGTGTGTATCTCTGTGTGTGTGTGTGTGTCGGTGTATATATATATCTGTGTGTGTGTGTGTGTGTCGGTGTATATATATATCTGTGTGTGTGTCGGTGTGTATATAATATATCTCTGTATGTGTTTAGAGGCAAGAGCGCTTCATGACTTTCCCCTAATCACAAATGCGGACATTGTCTAGTCTCCTTCTTGCGTCATTTCGTGTGTGCCACAATGACGTCAGGCGCAGTTTTGACGTCGTTATGCGTTATGAGGCGCAGGCCGAGGCTTGTCGAGGTGTCATTCACGATGATTTGTTTGATAAATAATCTCTCGTGTCAAACTTCTGTTGTTCAATGAATGTTTGTGTCAATGGCTGCTCCGACCTGCCATTCATGAATAGAAGCTTCCACCTTTAAGCAGGACACAAGATCCTGCGAATTCTCGCGACTTCTTTCCCCTCATCGTCTTCTTTACTCTCTGTAATCGCCAGAGTCCGTTGTAAGCTGTAGTCGCCCACACTGATGGCGCTGAGCAAAATAACACCGGCCGACAGAGGGCGCTCGTTAGCAGAGGCTGATCTATTTTTAGCCCGGCGGCCAGTGCGCACGCACATCCTTTGCTGACTGCGCACATCTGCCTGCTACACCACCTCTGACACCAAGTGACACCAAGTATATCTGCTGCACCACCTCTGACACCACCTGACACCACGTATATCTACTACACCACCTCTGACACCACCTGACACCACGTGTGTCTGCTACACCACCTCTGACACCACCTCTGCCTGCTGCATAACAAGTATTAAGCGTCACATTCTCAAGGGAGGCAACTGGGAAGTTAAGACCACAAGGGCCAAGGTAATGAAAGGAAATAACTTTTATCAAATGTCCTTAACACTGTATTGGTGTGCTCTGATCCTGTCACAATAATAAAATATTTAACTCGGACAACAATAATTCCCGTCTTCCTCATTCTGTGGCATATTGTCAAGGGGGCTAACTGCGTAGTTTGATGGCCACAGCTGGCCCCACGGCTGTGACTGTCAACCAACTTTGCTGTCACAAAGAATTCTGGACACACGCTTGCTGCTAGGAAACTGTGGGTTTTCTGTAAACCACCAAAACTTGTGTTTAGAACAGAAAACTTCGCCACACATCGCGAGATGAAGAATGTCCTGTAACCGTTAATTTGCCACAGCGAGCTTCTGCCTTCCTCTTGGGATCCATCACGTGACGCGCACTGCACACCTTCACAAAGCGGGAATATTTTAAAATAAATAAAATAAACATTTTTTTTCTCTTCAAGCTATTCTGAGAATGAGAATGTACTGGAGAAGGAAACATGTTTTGCTGAAGAGACATCTTCGTAATGACACGTCTCTTCAATGACATTTGTGATGAAGTTGCCAATCGTACTTATCCTCCCACTCTCACCCAACGGGTGTTCGATCGCGAGGCGTGGACACACACAGGTGGGCACACAGATCCATCCCACCTAGCAGCAACTCTTTCATTCTACCTTCCTTTGCAAACGATGCCGTGGAGTTCTTGTAGGTGGCGCACTCGCAGGCCCCGAGTAACACATTGCCGCTCATCAACCACGTCATTAAGATGGCAGCAAAGCAGGGGGAGATAATGCCTAGATGATGAGATAAGGATGAAATTTTAATGCGGGGACAAGACTGGTGACCAGTTGTGGCGACTAAATGAAGTGACCGCTGAGTAAGTTTCTAACATCAGAGATGTACTTCCACTTTCATGCCTGGGAAACTCTGAATGCTTTGTCAGCTGCTGAACCGGAACACCCGACATGTCATGCACCATGTGTGTGGACGCAGTGGTCCATGTCAAGTGAGCATTACAGTGATGAGCCAAGCCTGTCATTCTAATACCTTTGATCACTGGTGTGAGCATCGTTAGATGTGTAGAGAGGGTGCTGGAGCCTATTGTATACACAACATGTTGGTATAACCGTGTTTTCTCAGCAAGTGGAGGCCAGATGGACAAGAGAAACACTGAAGACATATGTCACCTCACACCTAGTCTTCTAGACATTAGTTTAGGATTATTTTCTGATGTTCCTTTCCTTCTGCGAAGTTATATTACATTAAAATAATACATAGTCTTCACTTTGCACATGTGTATATTGTCGTTTCTATTTCATTTGCTCTAAATGCACCTAAGGTAAAAAAGAAACCATTGCAACCATTGCAACCCTTGTCTTGCTTTGACTTGCAGCTTAGAAAGACTTTTATTTTCCTAAGACTATTCTGAGTACAGAATCTTTCCGCTCTGGTTTTAAACTTTCATTGATAGTTGTAACTGGGTGGCAATCAACATCCTACTGTCCTTTGTCAGACAGAATTTCTCAAAGCAAGTCTATAATTGACAGTCAATAGCAAACGCAAACCCCAAACATAAAACTACCTCCCAAAATAAACCAAATTAATTAAAGATAAAAACACAAATAATGACGTGCCTACTCAAAGGCTTACAACCTCGGCAACTGTTGTTCTCTAATGCGATGCACTCAGTCAACCCTCGGTTGGAATAAAAAGCCGGTCTTCATCAACAAGACGCTCCTCTGTCAACGGTAGCGATGATGAGAAGAAAACATTAATTGTTACAATCCATGCTTTGATATTCGAACCATGATACCCACCAAATTAGATTTATAAAACCTGTGCAATATTTTCAGGATATCACTGTGTTTTATATCCTGATCGCCCTGAGTTCTTTGGATAGAAAGGCTGCACAACATGCAGTCTGGAAACTGGACCTTTGTAACCCAGAGTACACCAAGCTCTGTATGTAAGCTACCTCACGGTATTGCACTTGTCATCTCGGGTACACAGTACCCCTATGCCTCTCTTCTTTCCCATACTCAACTTTCCTTGTCTCCGTACCTCAGTGGTAGACGACCTCACAAGCACGTGATGTTCTGCAAGCACGTGATGTTCTGTTACTTTAGCAATAACAATAACAATAACAACAACTTTATTAGTCCCTGTGGGCAATTTAAAGTCCGAGTGCAAAGTAGAGACAGAGAGAGGGAAATGGGGGGCAAGCTGACATATGGGTGCACTAACCCTCCCCCGACTGCCACTCGTCTCTGTTATCACTGTACTTCTGTGTGCTACCCCAACTGTCCTTTTGCACGACTGTGCACGTCCCCCCTTACTGCACACGTGCATTGTAGAACCTCCCCCCCCCCACTGGCTATCAGACGATAAGGTGAGCCACCAAAATAGCGCCTACAGAGCAACTAACTGAATATTTACGAGTGTAAACAGATTTGTGACGCTGGCGAGAGCGAGGGAGGGAAGCAGTGACACTGAGAGGAGAAAACGTGTGTGTGTGTGTGTTCGTGTCCGCTCCTGTGATATAACTTCTGATGGAGATGAATCTGGAATAGAGGAAAATGCGTCATGATATTTTAGCACACGTGTGGCGATGACAGTCTCCATGTATGCGTTCTACAGACAGCTTTAAGTCGTTCGCTTGCCTGCATTACCATGTCTGTCTGTCTGTCTGTCTGTCTGTCTGTCTGTCTGACTGCCTGCCTGCCTGCCTGCCTGCCTGCCTGCCTGCCTGCCTGCCTGTCTGTCTGTCTGCCTGCCTGCCTGTCTGCCTGCCCGCCTTTCTGTCTGTCTGTCTGTCTGTCTGTCTGTCCTACCTCTGTTTACCTCAGTCTAAATTCACATCCAAGGCATTTACACTTGTCGGCGGCCCTCAAAGCTTCCCTGGAGTAAAGGCGACCTTCTCGATTCCAGTGATTGGATTATATGTCAACAGTCAGCGTTCGTCTTGCGAAGACTGTTCTCGAAAGCTGATCTCAACCAGCAAGCCAGGCCAAGAGAAAGAAACTCTGCCGCCGTCGGTTTCTTCGGTAGTTTTCATCGCAATTGTCGTCGACATCGCATTTCAACCCCGCCCACGACAGCACTCTCCCCCCTCGTCACCATCACCTGCTACCCCACCTTGTGTGTTTTTGCAGCAAAACTAGTGTTCGTCTGCGTGCTTTCTTCTTTCAGGTCGCTCAATAAAGTTGCCGCTGCCTCCTCAGTGGCGATGCTAACTGCTGTCAGTAGGAGAACTACTTTTTCTCCTGTCTTAATCTGCGTCTGTACAGAAGTGTGGAGCAGCGGGCTTAATCACAGACGTGAACTTTGCGAACGTTTGCATCACACGCTGAAATATGACAAAAAGAAACCTGAAACGGACTGCCTTTACTTATTACAGTTTGGCATTTCTGTCTCAATCGTAGAATCTATTGACTTTGTCAGCTCCTATATTGCATCAGCAAAACATTCAGCCAGATGCTATTTAGGAAAACACTTTTTATTGCATTCTTTCTTTCCTGCTTTCTTGCACGTCTACCTGTTTGTCTATCTACTGCCAACCCGCAATGGCTGCTAAACATTATAAGCACTTTCTTCTTCGGCGAGGCCAACAATTGTACCTCGAGGTCTGTTTTCTTATGACAAAAATTGGGGAGGGGAATATTTTTAGATTCTATTGCTAAATATTGATGTTACAATGCAATCGTTCATGAACGGTGTCCACCTCTCTGTTGCCTCTTCCAACAAGCTTGCTCTTACGACGAGCCTGTCCTGCTTTTGTCGGCAACTCACCTGTAGGGTGGTACAGACTGGGAAGGCAAGACTAGCTGACAATTCACCCAGTGATCATACACACGAGCTAGCGTACCCAGCGGTACCCGGGGTCTCAGGCGGAGAAACTCGAGAGCTGGTGTCGGAGCTGTAGTAGCGGCCCCTTGCTCGCAACACGGAGGAGAGCATCTGATGCCCGGGTTTCCCAGAAAGTCGCGTGATGGCGCGTACCTAGGCGGCGGATGAAAGGGGCTGATGTCGACAGTTTTAGCGGCCAAACATTTGCCTTCATCGATTGCCACGTGACATTATGTACGGAGACTGCAGTTCCCGAGTTACGTACAGACACCGGGTCTGCAGTTCCCGAGTTACGTACAGACGGCGAGCGTGGCTCTCTCCCGCGTTACGTTGGTCGAGGCTGCAGTCCTGTGGACAGCAGCGATAAGCAGATGTTGTGATGGAGGAGCGAGGGGCAGAATAGGAGAGTTGTCGAAATTTTCTGGCCCGTTCATATTGATAGAACTTATCGCACTGGGTGGGAGAGAGAGAAAGGGAGAAGAAAGTCTGATATCGGAAAAAACTTTGTCTCGAGTTGTGTTATTTCCCTTTATTCCTCCGCACACCTTTTACAACACACTACAACGTCGTCCTGGCCGCTGATCTACGATGAAACAGGCCTCTGTTGCTGTAGGTGTGTACTGACCATCATTGCAATCATCTTCATTCAAAGACCACAACAGCAATATTTTCTTTTGGTTAAAAGCAAACTTTCCTCTGCGGTTAATGGTATTATTTCTAAACGAAAAATAAACTCATTCACTCATTCCTTCTTCCGTCCTATCCTGTACGAAGATGATTATTACCTATAGTTCTACGTACAAACGATGTTACATTCATGGCACCTGACCCGAGTGGCGAGCACACACTCACAAACGCACGCACGCACGTACACTCACAAATGTGCGCTCGTCCTCTTCTCTGACGTTAAGCAATTTAGTAATGGAATAGTTACTTTCTCTCTCTCTCAGGAGCTCCACAACACTAGGTGACAATTTTCGCCTTCATTAACCTTTTCTATCCTCCTCTGTCTCGGCTTGAGCAAATGCTGTTGGCAGTTGTGCCCAGTGAACCATTCTGGCCTCGCGCTTTTGTCGTTTTAACAGCAACCGTGCTTTGTTCTGCGGCACTCGCTGCACGTGTCTATCTGTACAGTTGTACACCCCCCTCTGGAATATCTAGCTGAATATCTACTCCCCCAGCTGGGGGCGGGGGACTCAGGCGCGCAGCCCTGGAGACAGAAGTGAAAAGTTGAAGTTGTTTGGCTGGAGATGATAGCATCCAGAAACATTTATCGATCACTCACTTGACACCCGAGAAGATGCGGGGGTACTGGCGCGTGCCCACCCCGGCTGTTAGCGGCAGCCAGTGATAAAAATACAACAAAAAGTCTCCTGGCGGAATGTCGTCTGAACAGCTAGCGTCAGCACTCTCATCGCCACGTGACGTGCAGCGTGGACCAATCAGCGATGGCGACACAGCCGTCTCCCCCACCTTACTCTCAAAGAAAAACTCGCTAACTTGCGGACTTCCGCCAGCACAGTGTTTTGCTTTTTAAAAATTCAAAGCCTTTCTTCTATAAACAATAAATTTCAACCTTTTTATGAATCCATTGTGGGTTTCGGAGAGGGGGATGGAGCCTGGGTGGGAGGGTGGGTCACGCGTTTGCTCGTCACATTCTCTAAACTTACTTAGAAGAAGCTGAGACATTTACCACGAATTTACCACTCGTTCCTTGCATGTTGAAGAGATCTCACAGCTTCATTAGAAATGTGGGATTAGTTCTACGCCATGCCAACACAGACACACAGGCAACGGACAGCCCCAAGACAGGGACCTCCTGGTGTAGGAGGAGGTGGTGCATGTACCAACTGTACCTTCTGCAACAGAGACTGGATCCTACAAGTGAACACCATATGCGATGGCATGGATTCAGGATTCATATTCAGGCCGTGAAGACACGGGTAGCACGGGTGGCCATCTTGTAATCAATGCCAGTCACTGCGGTGAGCTTCGTGAGGGAAGGAATGTACTAAGGCTTGCTTCTCGCCTTCGGAAGACAACATTATTTTTAGCCCTTTGAAGTTTGTCCAGTAAGTGGTTAGGGAGATCGGCAAGCAAGGAATTGCTGTAATCTCGCCGGGATAACACAAAAACAGACACGAGCTTCTCTAGTCGCACAAAGCGGCGAGATGGGTGTATGCCACTGAGCCTGCAAAGCTCAAGGAACATGGACACAACTCACAGGCTGCACACTCACAGACTTACAGACTTACAGACTTACAGACTTACAGACTGCAGTGATCTAGGATACAACAGAGGATGATGCGTCGATGATAACACTAACATTCATAGAAAAGAGAGACGATGGCCCCAGACAAAGTACAAGTAGTAGAGGATGACAAACATTTCATTTGCAGAGGTCATTGAAACAACTCACCTTGTCGCACATTCATTTCTAGTTTATTTATAGTGATAACAAAAAATATTGCTGAATGTTAAAATAACCTTAGCTGTCGCATCCCGTTCTTGTTGACTATTAGCTGACTTTGCTGATTCACAAGCTCGGCAAACAAACAGTCCTGCAATATTAAAGTCGCTCGCTGCATCTCATATATCGTCATGTCCTCAAGTGCCGCCCGCTCGTGAATAGTGGCGCCCTCATCTTTGTTAATGAGGTGTGTGACAGAAATAAGGAAACAGTCGGGTAGTCATCATGGGCGATCAATCGAAGGACCTTTCCAGACACATCACTTGGGTGAGAGGACCAGGCTGCACAACAGCAACCACAGACTGGCGGCGCAGGACACCAGATGTGCTCGTCGTAAATCGTCGCGATCAAGATGTGAGGGCAAACATGGAAACTGAAAATGAGCCACTCACATCAGCATTTGCCTCAGGTGCGTGAGTGTCCTTCAACGTTGAGGTAGTTTATCGTTGAGGGCAGCGAGCAGTGGGACGAGGGCAACTCACGATCCGCGGATATTTCTGGGTGGAACGTCTCCTCCTGCAGCCTCTCCGCATCCCAGTATAGCTTATGTGACATTGAGTAGCGAACGCTGGCAGATTAATGAGTCTGCTCGTCACGACTCTTTCTGGCGTTGCTGAGTCAGCTTAGTCATACGACGACCGAACTATATTTCCAAAGAGGCAATGTCTGGCGTTAAAGTACTAAGGACCTGATGCTGTCAGGCATGGTAAGGACTTGTCACTACGTGCCACGTGCAGGACGTTTTCCTCCTTCAGTCTGCTGCTGTCATACCAGGTCCTCAGATTAACACCCCATAATTACTCAGAGGGAAAATGGTGGGGATGACTACCCACCCTGGGTTATCCACCTACCCACATGGCATCGGTAGCCGAGGATTTGATGGCAAAGCCCTCCTAGTCAGGGAATAGTTTACCGACAGACTGCCCCACGACCTCGGCCTGGCCTTGTGATGAAGTCCTTTCTTGCTGAATGTCGCAGACCTCCACAGGCTGCACTAGCTCGCCCCGGGGTAGCTTCAGTTTGTAGCGGCCTCAGACTCTACAGCAATCAAGTAACTACCCATTGATTGTCTTCTCAGTATTCACTACACTTACAGTCACATTCTGTCCTTTGAATGTCACGAGTAGTTTTAACTCCTGGCTCTTTGATCGCCATTTTTTCGGCGGCTTGGTAATTTGAAAGAAATGTGCTTCCCCGTGTATCGGAGTCGACTATTTCTAACCCTAAACACGCTTACTTTAGACATCGGGTAGACAGCAGTGAACTGTGACCGTGTCATTGTGTCCTGGTGAGGTCAGAGGGTTTATAGACTTCAGGCTATGGGACAGCCACAGACCCTCCGTCATCAACACCCGCACAACGACGTCCTTTGTACTATTCTGAGCATTTCTAATTTACTTGCTGAGTGCTGTGAAGGTGTTGAGTTATTTCTAGACATGTTGCATAATCTCTTCACGCACGCTGTGCATCTGCAGCAGTAGATAATAGCTTTTCTTTCTGTGGTGCTAGCCTTGACGTTGACACGTGTGTCAGGGGTGGTTACTCCAGTCGCCTTAGGCTCACCGGAAGGACGCCAGGTTCTCTCCCCTGCTTGCGATCTGCTGCAACTTTTGCTCGCTCATTACGAAGATTGCCACAGGGAGCCTACACCCAGTGGAAGATACCTCCCTGATGACTACAAAATATGTGGCGTGTCCTAGTGATAAGGACATGTTCTCCTTCACTTAAAAAATGATGGAAGTGCGCTGTCACTCTCTTCATCGAGTTCAACGTAGGTCACGTTCTGATCTCTTTTGTGTTCTGATGAAAAGTCGTTATTGTCTCCTCCATTTACTGACGGAAATTAATTGCTTAGAAAGTTGCGACTGTCCTCGTGAAATGTGAAATATAATTGTTGGAAACATGCGTTAGGACAGTTCACTCAGCCAAGCAGCATGGTCACGTGTCACGTGACAGCTCGCGAGCGTCGATCAGCATTAGATCTAGCACGGTTGGTTAGATCTGACACACCCGTGGAAAGAAACTTCTCGACTTCTCACTAAAGACATCTCGACTTCTCACTAAACACATCTCGACTTCTCACTAAACATATCAGACATTACTGCTCAAATCAACAGTGAACAAAGCAGACAGACGATGAACTGTCCACGTCTAAGGCGCACGGTCCATCACAGCCATCAGAAGGTTGAGGTCACACTCTGTGACCTTAGCTGTCAACCAGAGCAACACCTGTAACCCCGAGGTTTGCTTCACCTGCAGCATTCCCCCAGTCCCATTAACCCCTCTGTTGCCATGGTTGTGGCTGTGCACAAGGGTGGGGCCTCTGGATGATCAGCCGACTTCAGGCTCTACACTTATTTCTGATTATTTGACACCACAAACATTTCCTATCGATAACTAACCCCAGGGTTACGATGACTGCTTCATGAATGCGGCGCATTCTGGCACTTTGATGACATTTGAAGCTTTCGGTGAAAAAAAAAATAACCAAACTAAAGGGATATCATCAATGAGCAGACAACTGGCGCCGTGTTTTTTCTAACACTTACGTTGCGTCCCTTGGATCGCAGACTGATAGTGAAAGAGAGAAGAACGAGCATCAGAGGTAGTGTCACTGTGACACTCACACTTAAACGTTCATCACACCAGTTACAACAGGAACTGTCCCTCACCATCTCTCTCTAAGTAGTCTTTTCCATTTTTTACTTTCTTTCCCCAACTCTCTTATCCTCCGTGTCTTACTGCTGCTGTAACCATGAACACCATCGCGATAAATATTGTCACAAGCATGGTTTTGTATACAAGTAAACAGTTTTCTTCTAGACTGTGTTACACTTCTGTTTTGTCACCATCCTGCAATTTCCCACTGTCTTGTACTGTGTCACTATCCTACACCACGTCACTATCCTACACTGTCCGACTATCCTGCACTGTCTCACTATCCTGCACTGTGTCATTACCTGGACTGTGTGACTATCCTGCACTGCGTCACTATCCTACACCACGTCACTATCCTACACCACGTCACTATCCTGACTGTGTCTCAGTTAACAAAGAAAGCGTCTGCTCGTCTGTCCTACTCTTTCAAACTGAAAAACCATTTTGAGGCAAATGTCATTTGTAGCGACTGAAATATTGAAGACAAGTTCGCCCCTCGCCTTGTGGAAGCAATTGAGTTTTGCAATATTTTCATGAAACTTCTGGGCAGTAATGCAAGATGTCGCAATATTCTTTACGGATATTTGCTCAAATCCCATTTTTCTCTTGGGGACAAAGTCCTACGTGAACTATTTTTATCTGCAAAACACTGCTGTGCAAATAGGCATCACAAGTTGTCTGCTTGTTGACTCCTTCACTCGCCGCCTTCTGCTCGCTCGGACAGTTCGCCATCAACCGAGCCGGCGATGGAGGGAAGGGAGAGTAGCGGGACATACATCGTGACAGTGAGGCACAAAGATGTTAGTGTAAACACACACACATATCTCTGTGTAAACAAACACGCACATACACACAAACAGTGATGTACATTCACTCTACGTATAGCTTATATAAGTATCAGTATGTACTCGCACACTCAGCATCCCACGCCATCACACACAGGTACGCGTGTGTAACTACGTCACGTGCACAGCAGTTATCGCCACACGAGTCACATCTCGCGCTTCGCTTGGTTGATTGCAGCTCACGACTGGATGTCTGTAGCCGTGTCCTCCATTTTCCCAAACTCTGTCAGGTTATTGACTTCTTCCTGTCTTCCATGTCTTCTTTCTTTCCGTCTTCTCCCTGTGCTCTTGTCCTCGCTTATCCCCTCCCCAACTAGTTTTTCCCGTCATACAAACTAATTAGTGTAGTTTGATCTTCCCATGGGGATTAAGTGGAAGTGTGTGAAAATCTTTGTCGATAATATTCAGTCTTGAATAGACTGGGTCATGTAATGTGAGGTGCGGTGGAGGGTAAGGAGGCTGGGCGGGGGATGCTACCGGGAATTGAAAATGTCTACAGTCTTTGTCTGAGCTGAGTTTTTCCTGACAATTCAAATGTTGCTGTTGTTGTTTTTTTTTTATTTTATTTTATTTTTCTGTGACAAAACTGCATGCACAAAGGACAACAATAATAGCTAGCTTTTACACTAAATGTATTAAATACACTAACTATACTAACTGCATGAGACATGCTCAGGACCGTGGCTGTGACTGTCGTTGTTGACGTGTCGCTGATGTACGTGTTGCAGCTACTGCTGTCTCTACTGACCTTGGTGACCAAAGGCCGGGTGGAAAGACGCGAGAGTCCGCGCAGCAAAGTCCTGAGGGCGATCCTCCTCCAACAAACGTGAGTACAGTTCACTGTTACTGTCAATGCCCAACTGTAACCCCTCCCCAAACTTGTCTAAAATGTTGTTGTTGCACTGAGAACTCTCAGCATCCTCCATGACTTAAAAGATTTGCACCTGGATGTGACGTCACCTGCTTTTGAATAAGCCAGGACCACCGTCCAGCTTGTATTGTACCTCACCTTGAAGTCACTCTGATTACAGAGTTCAAAAACACGAAGAGAATAATTTTTCTGGATATGTTTTTTGAAAATACTGGCTGAATTAGGTAGTTGTCCTCATATTTAAGTAGAATGCCTTTCAGTAGTGTTACCCAGAATGCTGCATGAAGTGGAGAAGAGGAAGTTGAGCGTGTGATGACGAGACACTACACCTGACAATCCAATGCTAAGATGCCAAGTTGAGAGAAACATTTGGACACATTAAAATCCTAAGCCCCGCTTTATAAGCAAACGGGTGTTACTATGAGCCGGGCACAGAGTCATCATCATCATCATCATCATCATCATCATCATCATCATCTAAAATATAAAGAAGCTCTCAAAGATTTTGAAGAGGAACAGAACGGGTGATGACAAGGTGAAAGCAAAAGACAAAAGATGTTTTAAAGATCGTCTCTTCCTCCCTGTCTCCCTCCCGTCCCGTTCGGCCCTGATGTCCACCTCAGCTTGCATTTGACTGTTACCTGCAGGTTACCTGTGGGTGTGTATGTACGCTATATCTCATATATCTTTGTGTTTGAATTGTTAAACACTCCCCCCCCCCACCTTTTTTTCACGTGTGTAGAACTGCGCGATAAAGTTCTTGCTGTTGAGATTCGTTTTACAATGATGATTATAATAGAGTATATTATTATTATGGAGTATTATTATTAATACTACACGTGCAGCCAACATCCTCGTGAGCATCCTTATCATGTTAGCTTGTCACGCCTCCCAACTACTATCCGTGTTAGCTGATGAGTTTCGTTTGACATTATTTGTCTTTTTTTACCTACCCAGCTACTTGTACCACCTAACCTGACCAGCGTGGCTGAAAGGCGTTATTTCAGACCCTTTTGTGAAGGGGGGAGGGGTCAGTGTCGGGCTCGCAGATGTCAGCAAGAACTCCAGTCTCAGCATCAGAAGAGCCGAGTCCCCTCCCTGTGCTAGAGACGGGAGGTCAGCGCTATTAGAGATTTTTGCTTGAGAGAAAGTAAGCAGGGAAGTGGCGGCGAGGATCTTGCTTCCTATGGCAGATTATTCTTACAAGGGCCGTGCGGCAGAAGAACAAGTGTCAAGTTCTAGTTTTAACCTTTCAGGTGCGCCTTTGCGCATGCCTGCATGCACTTTGAATATGTCAGCTGATGTAAGGAGTGACATTTGAAAAGCTTTGAAAAGCCTCCTCAATGGCTGGTGCCCCACGCCGGAGCTCGGCGCCACATTCGGGCTCCCCCTGCTGACACGTGACCCGAATCGTGCCTGGCCGAGTTCTGCAGACGCGCGAGGGATATGGGTAACGGCCCTTGCTGTGACGTCATCCGTCTCGGCGACGGTGTATTTCTGAAACCATCTTTGTTTCTCGTGTCACATCGCGAGAGCTTGTCTCGCTTTCGCGCTGACGTGACTTTTTAAGATATTTAAATAAAAAGGTTTTTGTTTTGTTTTTTTTTGTCTCGCGGGTGTAAAAGGGGTAATTAGCTCAAACTACGTCATGTCATTTGAGTAGGTCGTTGGCGGATCTGCTTGAAGCTGGCGTTGAAACGGTGACCAAAGGTCTCGAGTCGGTGTGACGTTTTGCCAAGCTGACAATAGCACGTGCAGCGCGTGCACGTGGCGCACATTGAGTTATTGTCCAGTCGACAGTGCCGAGCACGTGGTCATGATGAGTACACTGACTTATTGTCCAATCAACAGTCTCATGCCGAGCACGTGGTCATGATAAGTACGTTAACAGTCCCATGCCACGGTCGTCACCAGACACCATTCCACAGTTGCCTCAGCAGGGTGCTCGGGTACCAACTGTCAAACCAGCATCAGCTAGACCAGGGGTGGGCAATTAATTTTCCCAAGGGGCCGCATGAGAAACTGGGATGGTTTTAGAGGGCCGGACTAATATAGTTAACTCAGTTTTACCCAATACTGTGTATATTGTATATATACTATCTCTTCGCCAGCGGGCGGGCCGGTCACAGACAGTAGGCGGGCCGGATCCGGCCCGCGGGCCGGCCTTTGCCCAGGTCTGAGCTAGACAGTGGGTACAGGGTGGGTGAGAAGTAGTACGTCAAAATAAAACTTTCGTTTTCTCCCTTTTGGACACACGCCTCTTCCATAGACACGTAGCCTCCTGGATTGTATGTCTGTGTGTGTCGAAGGAGGGATCTTCATGCGACACCCCCAGCCCCACCCAGATCCATTCAACCGCACCCCACTTATCATTTCATCTTGATTTTCATTTTGCCGAACGTCCTTTCAGAGGATGCCGTGGTCGCTTCGGCTGACTCCCTCTGTCTGCTGATCCTGCCCTAGATCCGCTCATGACAGGAAGTCAAAGGTCATATCGGGGAGATGTCCGAGAGAGAATCGAACTATAAACCTTCATTTCCTGGATATCGATCCTCGACTTTGGTGTTTTGTGAGCCGCAGGTCGTGTGAAATGACCATCTTAACCGTAGGTCGTTGTCAAGCTGTTGATGACACTACGACAGCAAACCATGTGGACAGAGTTCATGCAGTGTAATATCCTGACACATCATGCTTCATAATACGATGTGTTATTATGTAATGTGAATGTAACACAGGATAATGTAGCTCAGTGACGTCTACTGTCAAGAGATGTAGTGCAGTATAGGGTAACTCAGTGCAGTGCAATGTCACGAAATGTAATGCAGCGTGAGTATAATATAAATATAATTTAGTGTTATTTAAGGATTTCAAGTGTTGTCAAATCATAGTACAATTACCATTTTTTGCGAGACAGATATAAATAATTTGTGGTGCCAGACGTGTAGCTTAGACCATGACACCCGGAATGAATGTTGATTGGGCCTCTCTGGACCTCCATCCGCCTGGCGCACAGACCTGTTATCAGCCAGAAGCATGTCCCAAGAAATGTAATCCGGCAGCACGTGACTTTCTCGGCACCGCGGGAAGGAACGAGATCTTGTGCGCACGGCACACGGCTTCTGCACACGGCGCTGAGAGAACACCTCGTCAAACATGAAGCATGATTGTAGAAGTGGAGCTCGAGTTTTCTGCCTCCAAAGCAAATTTGTGTTTCCCTCTGGCCAAACGGTTTTCACGGAAATTTAACTTCGCATTAAACATCCCTTTGCTGCAGAAAATAGTTTAGCTTTTCGGGTTTGTTTTATGTTTACATATTTTGGGCCTTAATTGACAATGGATTGAATATGATAACAGAGGATTGCCAGAATCGTTCAATACGAGGCAGGTCGGAGCAGCAGTAAAAGAAAACAATTACAATGGATTCTGGAATAAAACATTTCAACACATGAACCGCTTAAAATGGAGATGCCTAGGACAGTCGACCTCCCTCTCTCCTTTCTTGCTATATATGACTTTACTATCGCGGCCAGACAACTCTCTTCTCTCACTTCTATTTTTGCGAAGACAACTCAGCCCTTTCTATGCAACCATGCAAGAGGAGTTTGCTGAAATATTTACGACGTTGAAAATAACTTAGTGTTGGCTTTTCGTGAATGCCTGTAGTTTGGATAACCTTTCGAGATTTTCAGCTGCCGCACAACCTTTCAGGAGAGGAAATGTAGATGCCATAATGTCCTCCCGACAAGCTCCCTACGACGATGCCGGCTCGTGTTTGCGAGGGCTGTGTGGGCGGTGCCTGGAGGGCAGGGCGAAAGCGAGACTTTATCTTCTCAAGCGACGGGCGTCATGCTTCAAAGAAATCTCGTCTTTCCTCTCTTTATGTGTTTTACCGAGAGCGCAGGCCCTTGACTACGTGGCTGTCGGGTTCTTTAATGAAAATTGGAACCTGTTTCAAGAAGTTTCGTGTTTACTGAAAGGAGTTAAAACTGCTCTTGGTGCAGGAGGAGAGAAGGGCGTCAGCTGGGGGCGCTGCGGTCGGCTCATGCCCTTTACTCCGCCATGTCCACTCGTGCCCGCAGTCTGCCATGACATTTGTCAGCACTTCGTGGATTAGATTACTGGGCCTTTTATGCTGCTTTCTTCGCTCAATTTTCGCTGAACAATCGCAGAGTTCTCTTTTGATCTTTGCTGAAGAGTTGAAGATTTCGGGAAGGTATTTGGAGTCTTTTCTGGAGAGTTGTGAGTAAAGATGCAAGTAAACTCTCAGGTCCGCATGTTCACAAGAGCAGCGCTACATCTACCACCATTCATCAGAGATGTCAGCTACCAAGAAGCTTGCTTATCATGCCATGAACAGTGATGCTCAGAATGCTTTTAACAGTGAGATTCTGAAAGACGGGGTAACCCCTCTCTCTTCTCTGACAGTCGTTAGTCAAGGGAGGAGGCCAGGCAGTGGTTTATGGCTCCAGGCCGAGTTGTGAAAACTCTCCGACTAAAGAATTTTATTGTTTTATTTTTCGAAAAACTTCAGAACTTTATAAATGCGGTCTCACGGAAAGCAACAATATTTCACAGAGATGCCGAGTTTTTGGTAAGAGCTGTCTGAGAATGGCTCCAGCATTGGCACAAAGCGCATCAAGCTGCTCGGTGTTCAGCCTACAAAGCCTGGTGCAACTTGAAGGAAATCTTTCATCATGCAAAATGTAATAAGCAGTAACATTGGAGACAGCACGTTCTTCCAACGCCCAACACCAGAGCTCATTGCACAGACACCATTGTCGTGGCTAGGGGTGCACTGTGCCAAGTGTCGCCATTGTGCCCACCCGGTGACACTTGTGACAGTAACTACTGCTTCCTGAAGTGGCACCTCCGTACTGCAGCTGCTCAGTGCTCCAACATTTCGGTCCTCGACCAGAAGTTGTCGAACATGTGTTTTTGATGCTCGACCATTGTGCTCGACACTCGACCATCGACCTGCATGAGACGTCACGCCTACCCGTGACGCGTTTGGGTGAAACAAAGGAGAAACGTCACCGTACGTGTCATTGCTTACACATCTGTCCTGGCGCTGGTCGCCAATGATTGGGTTTTATGTACACAGACAGACAGACAGACAGACAGACAGACAGACAGACAGACAGACAGACCACAGGGGCATCACTGCACCCTAAAACCGTTCTAGTGAAGAAAAAAAAGAGTAAGAACAAATAAATTTTAAAAAGAAGGTATTGGAAGTTACGAGAGTGGCAAAGGTGTATCTAATTTAGCTACTAGTATGGCTGAAACATAAAGAGGCCATTAAAACATAGTGAAATAAAATATAGTGAAAGTGAAAGTGGCAAAAGCTATCACTAAGGTCCAAGTTAAAGTTTATAATTATAAATTTATAGCGCAGTAATAATTTTTTTTTCAAGTTTTTATTTTCTCCACCAATAATGTATCTTATAATATGAAACACAAAACATTACACAAAAGTTGCTTTGTATCAGAAATTCACAGGCAAATATTGACCTATAAATGTTGTAATTAAAAAAAGAAAAAAAAAGGGTACTGCAAAAATGTGTTTAGGACTGAACAATGTGCATCTATACAGCATTCAAAAAGAAGGGTGTGCATGCACACACAAAAGAGCATAGACAGAGACTGAGAAACATGCAAAAGGAGTAGACTGTACTAAACTTTTCAGCAGCCCACAGACATAAGCACTCCCGTTTGAAGTATCAACTGACCAGTAGGAGAGATTAAATGTTTCACCAAGAAAGCAAAATGCCAATACTGTCCAATAACATACGGCAACCACATGATTACAAGTGACAAAATTTGGGCAGTACTCATAGGTTTCATTCACAATTTGACCATTTCCCAAACTCAGAAAATATCCACATAAAAATATTCACACAAGAAAAACTCTGGAAATGACATATTAAATGACCCATCATAGTTAACACCAAAAATAACTTAAACAAAATGTCAGTCACTGAAACTTTGACATGAAATCCTTATTTTCATTCCAAAAGTTTGCATATGTAGCATCAGTTTTCAATAAAACCTGTTTGATACAAACCTGTCTTTGTACCAAAGCGGCATCATCAAATGTTAGAAATAATACAAGCAACTGGTGGGTGCCGGAACCAGTTAGTGTGTTTAGAGTATTTCTGATGGGAAAAGTGCTCGGCACGTGCACTGATAGACTGTCTACAAGTCTACAGAACGTGGCCGAGGGGTGAGTTGCTGCTGTACAGTGGCTACATCACCATGTAGGTACACACACGGTTTTGCTAAATGTCATGAAATAATGACAGGAAAGCTAAACAAAGCAGTAAACAGAGATCGTTTTCACAATTGAAAATTGTCAATAATTGTAAAAAAAATCTTTGCTTATCCAAATTTGAAGCGTTTCTAATTAGAAACATTGCGAAACATATATGTGCAAGTTTTAATTATGTAAGCAAGCGTGTTTGCGTGCCACTGCCGCTTTGCCTTTGAGAGAGAGGGAGCCTTTGTTGTGTATTTCTGTGGAAACCAAAGGTGCAGGTACACGGTCTGACATCAAAGATGCCGTTGGCCACAGCAGGTCAGGTGTTTATGGGTGGAGGCTGGGAGATAACAATGTCCTCTCTCGCCCCTGTCTTTGCCTTCAGGCTACAACAGTGAGCTGTGTTCAAGAACTTGTTGTCAAGTTGAGGCGAATTAGATGAGAGTAGATAACTTACTGCAGCGAGGGTGGACAGGAGACAGCAAGGAAAGCTAGAGCCAGAAGTTACAGCAAAACTCAGCAAATTAGTTGCCAAAAAGTCACATGTTCTCTGCAGCAATCAGTCGCCTCTAATTAGGGCTTATCATCATCATCATCAACAACAACAACAACAACAACAACGTGTTTTCCTGTCCTTTCCTTGAAAACGTGTTGTCATCTGGTAATATGCTACTGTTGCTGGGGAGGTTGTGACAGGTTGTCTTATCTGAGACAGGTCATGAAGGGTCATGTCTCTCTGTCATCCATCCTTGTCTGATACTTTCTCTGTTGGTCACTTTTATACTAGTCGGATAATATTTACCCGTGTGTGTTACACGGGAACATGTGGAAAAACCTGTATTATTCACCATCACAGTCTCTACATCCTCTACATCCGCATCCTCTATTCCCCCACACTTTCTTTATATAGACATCTCTTTAAGAGATCAGAGGAAACCTTTATCACCAGGTGTAAATCGTCACCAAACACAACATGAAAACACCTTCCATTTAATTAAAATTTCTTTATTCTGCTGTTTACATTTCCTGAAAACAGCTTTTTATAAAAGGTGATGAAGGAGTTATCTCGTGAAAATACTTTTTGTGAATGACATCAGGTATACCTGTCTAATTAAAAGGCTTCTAATGATGTGAACCTTTGTCCTGCCATCTTCCTGCTGTTTACTTTACCTTCACATGGTAACATTTTTATAGTTTTAGAAATTAATAAACACCTGTCAGAGGTATTGGCCAGTCGTATTTCTACTTTACAGCTGTCAATGTGCATTAAGATGAACATCATCATGAACAGCAATGTGTGGACTTCATGTAATTGTTTTAAAATATCCATAACAACATATGTGATCTCTGTCAGACTTGGTCCCAGTGTTGTGGAGCAGTGCGAGTACTTCCAGTCGCTGTCGTGGATGTTGTTGTGGTCTGACCAGCTTACACCAGGCACAAACAGATGGGTGGGCAGCTAATGGCCGGGTGGCACGGAAAGCAAACATTGTTTCCTTTCAGCTGGAGAGAGAAAAACAGTTTGATGGTTAGCGCACACCTTCAACTCCACATTGCGACTTTTTAGTGTCTCTGTCAAAGACTTGTTTGGTCTGACAGCCACGTTCAGTAGGTAACCACAATAAATCTTACAGAGGAATAAAAAATATGTCCCTAGCAACAACAAAAATACTAAAATCTTTACTCTGTGACACGCTATTTCAGCCTCGTTCTCCATACATTTTCACCAAGTACCAATGAATGCCTCGTCTTTCACTTTCATCTGAACAATAAACCACATCTTGGAAAAACTTTTTTAATGTTTGATTGAACGAATAAAACGTGCGGAAGATCTAAAAATAGTTTATAAGCGATAGCGACATTATTTTAGTAATGTAATACAAGTGGTTAAGGGTTACATTTCATTGATTTAGTAGATCTTTGGTTTTATTATTAATATTGTAATCTTGTCATTGCTGATGATGAAGATTATTATTATTGATGATGATTGATGATGATGGACAGGTTGTCTATCCTACTTTCCACCCCTTTTTTGCCAAGTGCTTACTTTGATCCTCCCTTTCTGCGGTGTTCTTTTCGAGGTCCAGTGGAGGAAAGAGTCTTGAGAAACCACTCGGCATAGCAACGACAATTCGTTTTTCAAGAAGCCTGTAAGATCGAACAGGTTGTTAACACAGGGCAGACACTGGCGATAGACGACAGGAGGCAGTGAGGGTGGAATGGAGGTTGGAGGGCGGAGGTGGGAGGAAGCATGGTCGTGCTGAGATGCTATCATTCTGTGTGTGTGTGTGTGTGTGTGTTTCCACAGAGAGAAAGCGTCAGAAGGGAGACAACAATGGCCGGCATCATCCATGCAGCCTGGCGCTTCACCTGCCAGTCCTGAAAGGTCATGCCCCTTGTGACCCTTTCCAACCTTTGCAACCCATTTTTGGCGTGGGAATTTATGAGGAGGATAATATCATTTTCTGGCACCGTGTTGTCACTGGGGTCATCTTGTAATCGCGCTCGACTGCAGCTTTCTTGCACCACCCAGTGCGGGTGTGACACCAGCGAGTGTGACCTGAGGCCGGTGTTTCCCTTCTGTAGTGCACACTACTCATCAAACGCTTGCTATGACATCCAGTAGCAGGCAAAGGAAGCGAGAACAAATGCTTGCAACATATCCACACTGGTTTATTGTCCCTTTGTGCTCTACTCTTTGTTCTCCCAGAGACGGTTGACTAAATATTTTTACTTTCATTAAACACATTCTAGTCTCTGGAAGCTTCTGGTCGTCGTGTCTTGCACTTGTCCACCTCACAAAGGTTCAGCGCGCTGTCAGGCGCACTTACCGATATTCACTTCACTAATCCTGGCTCTTAATCCGTCTTCTTTGGCTGTCCTGGCCTGCTTCAACTTCCTGAAATGATATATAGTGAAGTTAAAGCTCATGCTGGAGAGAGTACGCATGCAAGCACACACACACACGTGCATGCATGCAGCCTATTTAAAGCTTTCACAGACAAACTAAATCCACGAAGGATTACCGAGCATTATGCCTGTCAATTATCACATTAAATAAATCTGGCTGCGTATTTTTATTACCCTCCGATAAGAGAAAGAGAGGGCGGTGACATCAAGAACAGTGATGGAAATAGAAGAAGATAGAAGAAGAAAAAAATGGAAAGAAAAGAGAAGAAAAGAGAGAGAGAAAATCTCCCCCTACGGGTGCGGATTCCCTCCAGACCGGGGTAATGAGTGAGGATAGTTCCCCGGAAGTGAGGTGGTGGGAGTCGTTAAGCCCATTATCTCAAGCAGTTTAGGAGAGGATTACTAGCAGGCAGATGACGAGGGCTGGTGCCGGAACTGCCACATGCCTGGACCACCGACTGGTACTGACAGGGGAGGCGAGCTGCCGGGAAATCCCAGTCCTCACCTTCCCTCTCGTTGCCAAGGAGACCCCGTGCAACGGGCGCGCCTCAGTCGCTGACGTTAACCGGCCAGCGCATGCAGTGACCACAATGACGTCATCTACTCTAAGCGTGTCGACGGAGTGCTATGACGTCAGTAAATCCATCCATGTGGCCTTGACCCGGTGGACAACCATTCTTATGCGCATGTTATTCCTCATGTGTGCGTCACCCACACCTGGCTGTTTGTGTGCGTGTGTGTGTGTGGGGGTGGGTGGGGGTTTGTGTGTGGGTGTGTGTGTGTGCGCGCGCGTGTGCGTATGTGTGTGTGAGTGCATTTGTGTGTGTGTGAGAGAGAGAGAGAGAACGAGAGAGCATGCGTGGGTGCGCGCGCTGCCGGCTGTGGGTAGACACGGACCACTGAGGTTGCCCTCTGTCCCCCGTGGGTCATAATGATTCACCCAGGCTCCGTCTGGTGATGCTCGGCACGGTCTGTGGCACTTTGTGCACTGCACGTGCACCCATGGGTGCAGACCTTTGCGTGTCCTTGAGTATGCATGGCCGGAGCACTGTGTGGTATCTTTGTTCTTGTATTATTTATCTCATACCCGTGACAGCGACACGGAAGAATAAAACGATAAAGCCGCAACTCTCCACGACCGCCATCATTAATCTTTCTCTTTGTAACTTTAACCTCTGGTGACACACCAGACAGCTTTCACATTGTCTCCCCCCGATACAGTAGAGGTGAACTTTGACCTTTGGCTGCCACTGATGACATTGTTGAGAAGGTTTTTGCCTTGTTTTTGTGCTGCTTGTTTGTTTGCTAGCTGAGAATGCATTTCGATGTTTTAGGAGGAGAGCTGTTTATTGATTGTGACGTTTGTGGAACCCTGTGGACGATTCCAGACACATGGAAACGAGAAGGTGCTTGTAAGGAAATGAAGACTACAAGACTCTCGTAGGCAGATGAACGTTGATGGCGAAATGAAGTGTGGCGACCGTCGTCAGTGCCTGCACCCGCTAAGACAGGTCATAGGTTAGGACCGTAGGTCAACCAGGTCAGTTCAAGGGACTGACATGACATGAGCTTTATCATGACACATCAGCAGCAAGTTTGTACTAAACTGTTTGCGACTTTCCCGACAAAAGACTTTACTAATACTGTGTTGCTGGAAATGCTGGCACACCCCGGGTAGGACTGCAACCAATTAAACAACCTTTAGTTTTTAGGTCAGACAAGCACAGTGGGGGATGGGGAGATGCGGGTGGCAGGAGGACAGTCTAGGCTGCCATGGGTAGGGGTAGGGTGTAAGTGTAACTTGAGTTGTGTGTAGTCAAGCGTGTCAGACAATAAGATCTGTACACATCCATTTGAATCTTCTTAGGTTCTGTGATTATCAGACCTACATACATACTTTTGAATTTTTTGGTAGGAAACAGTAGTACTATATTTTATACAGAGAAAATAATGATAATAACTGTATATACTGTTTAATCATAATCAACACAAAAGCGTGTTTCTGGCTTTGCAGTAGTCTGCTGTGATCTGCTGTTGTCAAAGAAAGCCCATCTAATGGCGGATCAGCATAGCGAGGTGATTAACACAATCAAACTAACAGAGAAGCACTAATGACATCTGGGAGAGACTACCACCACTCTCTGCCCATCCCACATCATTAGCATGTAGAGGTGCTGACCAGCCGACTTAAGCAGCAGGCGATGTCTTGAGATTCAATTTCCCGGGCCTTTGGGAGGGTCCGACATCTCTGAGGACTGCGTGGGAGGTAGGCACGACACTCTGGCCTTTCCCGCCTGACCCCTGGATCAGTTACACGAGAGGCAGCTGCGGGCAAGTCGCGATTGGGGAAATGAACAGCCTATCTCTGCAAGGCCGCTCAAGATTTGCGGGAAATTAGCCCTTTTCTGGCCACAGCGGACGCTTTTGTTGCAGGCTTGGGCCTTACTCCCCTTTGCAGACAATGACGCCCCCTGGCGTGATGGAGAGGCAAGGGCGCTCACTCTCACGGCACTTCATTCTGTTCACGTGCTCAATAAGCGCTTTGTTGTGTCGCCATAATTTGTTACATAATAGGGTGCTGGGTTTTGCTAAGCTGCCACAGCCCTGGATTACCTCGGGTGCGATGGGCAACAGAGGTTTGTACTTTCGGGTACATTCATCCGCTGCGCCTGCAAGAGGACGAGACTAATTAAACGGGTAGAGAGAGGGGGTACTGCTGCAAAGGCCAGATGGTCTCATAGCATCATAAGTCACGAGGATTTCATTCGTCTTTTGCGTTTACTTCGCCTTCTCTCGCCGGATAACCTGCGACGGGATGATTATTATTTTTTTTTAAAGTATTTTATGAATGGTGACGTGGAGAAACAGAGAGGAAAAGACCCAAGCAAACAGTTGTAGCGCATGCGCATTAAAAAGATACATCGGAAGTACAAACACACGTGATCCAGACGCAAAGACCACGAGCCTGGAGCAGCTCTGACAAGGAATTAATGGTTAGTGTACAGTCTACACTGTCTTCCACCACAAGTAAGGCTGTCTCTCCATCTGCTTTTGTACTTGCTCCAATTAGAGGAGAGAGCAAGAGGGTAACAAAAGAAAAAAAAAACCTTTCATCTTTCAAAGTGGAGTAGAAGGCTTGATTATGCAAGATATCTCTTTTATTTTTAATGTCACGCTTACTAATAAGCTAATGCAGCTAATTAGTGCAGCTAATAAGTTATAAGCCGAATAGTTTTAAGTCAGTAGCAACACCACTTATTCCTGCAACAATCATAACAAATTTTGAAAAAAATGTTTACTGACCACTCTTGATGATGATTCGTCAAACTCGAGTTTTGCTGGTTTGTCGTTGCTGACAGCATGGCAGGTTGACAGTATTGTCCTGTCATGTCTCCTGTCACTCATGTCATCACCTCAGTTGGTTGCTCACGGTGTGAGTCAGCGACTTCGTACAGCTGCCCCTCTGTTCATTTCTCCCACCCCACCTTCACCCCACCTTCCCCACACCCTCAACAACAGAGACCAGTCAAGGGACTAATGACTGACGTTGGTGATGACGAGAAGGTTGATGTTGATGTCCGCGCTGTGTTTTCGTATCCAAACCATCGGCGCTTTGAAGGAAAGAAACATTGATGGCGTGAACGGTTCAGTTTATATCTTCACTCGTCTTTCTGCCATTTTATGTCCAGTTCTATCTTCAGTTTTGTGCACACAGGCGCAAGTGCCTTAGAAAATCACTCATATGCAAGAGCTCGCAAGCTGACGGATCACGTGGGCAATGAGCGAGAGAGGGAGGGAGTGAGGGAGTGAGGAAGGTTGCATGCTGGAAGAAAGGGAGATTAATGAAAGAAGGAGTGTTGACATGGTGAACGTGCAAATGGTTCCATACTAGTGTACATATTTGACAGTATTTGGAGCAGTTAGTGCCGAGTTAGGCAAGATGCCTTTTGTGATTAACCGCCACAAGCCGACAAGAGGCGAGAGGTTGAACACGTCAGTTGTGACAGTGTTGGTTCTTCAAACATTGTCAGTATGTCAGTGGCTGATGTGATTTGCCAAATGTCTGGACATGACAGTCCTACAGTTGCTACATCTGTGAAAGTCTTGTCCTAACGGTCCCTGCTGTTGTATGTCTATTCCTCATCCTGTACACTTGACTCGTGACGTCGATAGGTCAATCTTTGATAAGGTCACCACCCCTAACCCCAATTCTATTTTTCGCGTATTTCCTATATCTGATTTATTTTTAGGAACCGATTGGATATCAATAATGCCTAAGTAAAATGTTTCTGTTACCGCCCCTCCCCCCAACAGTCAATCAAGCCACAACATATCACATTGTCGGGTGTCACACCTGGATGTCACATGCTGCTGGCGGCGAGATGCAAGACCGCGGTAGGACATTCCAAACACATTTTTTAAGGGAAGTCAAGACAGGTCTAAGGTCATCACGTGACACTACCAGCTGAACTGCTTTTCTGTCGCTTTAATTAATGTGACTTAAAGAAGCCCACTGACTGGGGTGCACCTGACATTCCAGCCACCCACGCACGCAGTCCACAGAACATTGTGCAGCCCACCCTCAGTCAGTGCTAGACAGACATGAAGGTGTTTACAAACTTGTGTCATTCTGATTTGTCTTTTCTTTCTTGACAGAAACTATGAGGTCATGTCCAAGAGAGAGGAGCCCAGCATGAACCTGCATGTGGAGTGCTGCCCCTCGGTGACGCGTCGCGTGCAGCCGTCAGGGGGCATATCACGTGACGGCACGTTGCTGGAGCTGTACCGTGACCGATCGACCGTGCAGCGACTTTTCCAGACCACGTGCCGCCCGGGTGTCCTCGACCGACCGTGCAGCCTGCTCGAACCTTCGATCCAGCCTTTCTCTCGCTGCGTGCAGAAGTACTCCTATGTCTACGCTTTTGTCAGGGACGTAAACGTGACAGGGCACTACCGCATGGACTACGTGAAAGTGCGCTCCGGCTGTTCGTGTGAAGTGGACTTTACCCTGAACTGAACGTTCAAGATTCACCGGCCTTCGCCTTGGCAAAACAAAACAAAAAGAAAAAAAAAGCATGAAGCTGACCTTCACAGGTGTTGATGACCCCCTTGGGGACGTGGCGGTAAGCGGGGGACTTGCAGGGGGACTAACAGCGGGTACTTCAAAGGGTCGTTTACACTTCAGGGGTGCTTTTAGGAGGTTTTCAGTCATTTCATCCTTGTCCTCGTTTTGACGCGCTTGGGGAAGCGAGGTTCTGCCATTTCTATTTAATTAACGCTGAGCCAGGTGAGGGGTACGGCCATTGCCAACAGCCAAGCAACCAGCAGACGATTTAGCGGGTATTCGGGTGCATGTTCTTTCAAGTATTCAACGGCGTCAAGACATATGCTAAACGACACTTTACGATTGTTAACTATTTTTGACTCGTGTTAAAACAGGGACCGGTCAGCGGCGCTTCGCAACAGAAATTATGTGAATGTTAATTAATATTTTGACATTTGACACTATTTTTTGAAATTATACCAAATACATGCTACACTGTTTGATGTGGTAATGGGTTTTTATCACAGTCTTGGCTTAATTATTTATTTGTTAATTGTCAAAACTTGTCAAGCTGAGCTAACTGTAAACAACATGTACGCAATGCACCTCCGTGTAATGCCGTGTTACATGATTTAAGCTGTAGAAAGAAAGCCAATATTTTGTCCTTGCTGTAGTGTGATGCCTATGTTCATTTTTATTCCAGGTGCTCTTGTTTCATGACCTAACCATGTTTTCATTCCGCAGAGGCAAACATTCCATCATTATTCTAGCCTCCTGACTTTGTTTTCTCACCATCTCTGTGACAGTGTACATGAAGTTTCTCGTTGTCAAAGATAGCTAGCTATATGGCCACCCGTGATGGCTCTTAATGTAATTTGCAAAATCAGTTGACGAATCACACAAAAGCTGTTACCACACTTCTGTCATCTTCCTCTGCCCCCGACATCAGAATCTTTGGTGTTACGTCCCTGACGGATAACAGTTTGATGTCACTGATAACTGCTAATGTCATTGACTGACACCTGTTTAATGCCACTGGCAGATAATTGGCTTATGTTACTGATAACTGTTTGATGTCACTGACTGACAACTGTTTCATGTTGCTCCCTGCTGCTGAGACCCTGTCACTCAGTGTTGGCGGCCAACAGCGCCAACAGACTGGCCGATGAGGGGTCAAGGCCACGATCTTAGGTTGGCATTTGTCATTGTCCCTGTGCCTCTACAGAGCTCTTCTCATCGGCTGTCTTCAGGAATCCTCACACTTTACAATACAGAAATGTAGCTGTGACTTGACAGATGATGATGATGCCACCTGGCGTGCCGGTGTCTGACAGCGACTGAGGATCTTGTATGTCAACAGCGATGAGATAGCTCCTCGTCACTTTAGCGTGTTGACAGCACTGATATGAACTTACACACACTCAAACACACAAACACACACACACACACACGCAATCACACACACACACACCTCAGGGCTCAGTGGACAGTGGCAAAGCGTCGACGCTCTGTGTCCAGAATGTGCTGATGGTCACCCTTGAAATGTCTTCCCAAAGCCAATAATTAAGCACGGTTTTGTTTTAAGCGACAACTGCCTAATCGCCAGACAATATTGACTAGCTACTCAGGTAATTTTTTCTTTACTTTTCGAACACGATCTGCAGGTGTGTAAAGTTCTGCTAATGTAGGTTATGACGCGCACACCGCTTGACTCAGTCCTGCACCTCTCTGCGAGCCCCTCACTTCATCCACCCAGACTTGCGCACCCCGGGTAGCTGTGCTTCTCATCAGAAAATACAAGTATGATTCTTGAATTATATTTTGCTTGATAGCCTAGCTCTAACGTTTTATAAATATAAGGGGAGGGGGAAAAGAAATGGAGGTAGAACTTACAGACACAGATGCGAGAAAGAAGAGAAACTAAAGAACAGTTATATTTCAACACAAACACGACACACTTTGAAGTATTAGTTGAAAAGTTTGAGGATGTTTCCCGACTTTGAAAACAAGGAATATTTGAAGGCACTTCCACCATACATCACACGTAGGTCAACCATGACCACAAACTACTACACTGATCCTATATAGACATCACCTCCCTGTGCATGTTAATGTGATAATTCTAATGTAAACCCGAACAGTTAGAAACAACTTCATCACAACCACTTCAGTTCTTTTTTCTTTTAAAGCGGGTAGGGATAGGGGGGGTCTTTCTCTTCTGTTGCCTCCCTCTGATTCCACCCGTTGGCTGGCTGGCTGGTGGTGAACACAGCGACACCTCATTGTGTATCACTCCATGGAAGGCGCGTCCCTCCAGCCGGATGTAACTCCGCGTGCACTACTTTCTGTCCTTCTCTACTGCAGGGACTCTTTGGTACCCTTGGCAGCAGTCGTGTACTGGCCTGCACAGTAAGTAAATGTAGCTGGTCACGTGACACTACAACTACTGACTACACAGTGCGAGTGCTGGTGCCACCGCGCAGCCATCTTACCACTCGTATATTGCCATAGAAACCAGCATGGAACGTGAGCAAATTGACATTTTCCTCCGCACTCCGCAGTTTGGACAGCAGAGAACTAAAGCAAGCCGAGAAAAAGTGTGCAGTGTTGAAAATTGATGAAAAATGCGAAAATATTGAGGCAAGTCATCCTAAGTACACTGGCAGTACCTCCCTCTGTGTCGATGATCACCTTTGCAGTTCCAACATGGCGGCTCATAACCCTGACATGGAGCCAGCTAGGGGTTAACTGGCATAGGTTCACATCGGGTCGGAGGTCACTGCTCGTTGACAAATCATATATTCCGACAGGACCTCGTGGTCCCGCATCTCCCGGCTTTATCGTCTGCACTGAGAAATGTCGAAAGGTTTTGACAATAGACTACTCCGTAATTCAACGGTAACTTCGTTTAACATTTTTTTTTTTTTGTTAGAATTTATTGCAATCTAACAGTTTGTTGCTTTATTTAGGAATGTTTTGTAGCAGACACACCAGTTTTGTTTACCTACGACGACCTAGCTGTCCGATGCTGTTTGTTTTCACATTGTTCTTATCAGCATCCACACTGTGTACACTTGCGTGAGTGTTCATGCCAGTGTGTGTGTGTGTTTGTATGCGCGTGAATGTACAAGCCTAAACAGCCCTACATGAAAAACTCCATCAGATCAAGTTCTCTGCCTGCCACGATAATTTCAGTAGCAAAATGAAAGAATAACTAAAAAGTCATTGGGCTTCATTTTGTCAGCCCCACACAGCTCTGCTTGCAGGTAGACGACAGTAAGGTGAGAAGTGTACAGCGCTGTACAGCTCCAGACTTACCTGGCTGCCTACCTGGCAGATGGCGCTTCATAAAATCCATGAATGCTTATTTCGCTCGTTTGATGATCAGCTACAAAAACATCGCAGGAAAGGTTAAAGTCGTGACAAAGAAGAAAACAAAACTCGACGATGCCCGTAGTAGCCCTATCAGCTCCCTAGTTCTTCTGATCCAGGCGAGACCAAAATGGAAAGGACTGTCGAAAGACCCAGTGCTTCTATTTCAACCTTCATGTGTCTGCTGTTCAAAGTCTTTTTTATGTTCAGGTAGACATTAACTTGTACTGCAGCTGCGGTAGGAGCCAGGTTCCCTTGTGGAGATGCCTGACAGCGTTTTGCCGGCGCCTGCTCACTGCATGTGGAGAACAGGAATGTATATTCACCTGTTACACCTGTGTCCACTGTGAACAGAACTATCCAGAGATAGGGGGTGTGTGTGTGTGGGGGGGGTCTTCCTCTAAAGCCGCTAACAAACCTGATGTTGTGATTAATATTCAGATGCACAGAAGGGTGCACGTGCTCATGATATGTATTTTTCAGATTCGACTTCTTCTGAAAGACTTTTCATGATAAAATAGCTATGAATAATCAAACGGAAAATATTTTCTTTCCTACAGTGCGAGACGCTGACACAATCTGAACTTTGCATGTCAGATGAGTTTTGGTGGTGTCATCATACAGTGAAATTCCTGTCTTGTACAAGTGTTGTCTGTAGTATTCAGGCTCTTACAGTGAAGTAGATACAATCACCATTATTAATCGAGCAGAAACGATTTCAGGTGGCGACATAAAAACAGAGAAAGACCTGTTAGCTGAGAATACAGGGGAGAATGATGTCTTATAATTGCCGCAAAGTGAAGTTTTACTTCGGGTGCCATACCGGAAACTGAAGTAATTCGTCTGAACAGCGAAACTTTGATGACCCCGACTCTGTGAGAATGACAATGGTGCCGCCACCTTTCTCTAACCTATCATCTGCTCTGATGTAGTGTGGAAAGGACGAAGATATATGGTTTCCTGTTTCTTGCTTCTCCGTGCACACGATTATGTGACGGACCCCAGATTGGAGCGCAGGTGACATTTATTAATGGTGAGCAGAGCTGGGAGAGGAGATTAATTGTGGCAGTAGGTCATACAGTTGGAGTCCTAAACGAGGCTAGTGACGTCAGTAACTGTCTTAAAAATACAGTTGCCACTGAAGTTGTTCACGGGGGTGTTTCTTTATATTCCGCCTTGACCTTTAGTGATACATGAGTAGATCGGGTTTGTAGAGGCTGTAACACACACACACACACACACACACAAGATGTAACAATTGCACACACACACACACATATAGATAATGAGGGCACGCACGCACATTTACACATGTTCACACGCACTTGCATCCTCCATTCGCTTACACAGAAAGCAACACATAGAGACAGAGATACACATATACAGACAGAGATACACATATACAGACAGAGATACACACATAGAGACAGAGATACACATATAGAGACAGAGATACACACATAGAGACAGAGATACACACATAGAGACACACATAGAGACAGAGATACACACATAGAGACAGAGATACACACATAGAGACAGATACACACATACCCTGGTGGACAAACCCTAAAGTTAATGACTGAACAGACTGAGTTTTCGAATCTTGACAAGAAGCCTCGAGTAAGTTTTGTTATGAACATGAAAAAAGACAATTATACTATCAACCGAGGCCTCTCTCTCTTTCCCTCGCTCGCTCTCTTGCCACTGTGATAAAGTGAAGTATATACAGGTAGGTGTTGATGCAGTTTATCCAAAGCCTCGTTCCTCATGTTCTAATTTTGCTGCGTTGACGATGACTTTCTTATTCTGCTGCTGCTGTGTCTCTGTGTCTCTGTGTCTCTGTGACTGTGTCGCTGTGACTGTCATTATATTGAAACGGACATAATGGTTCTTATTGTGCAAAGACTCCAGTTTTATCATGCAAGGTCATTTCATCGCCTCATTCCTCCATTTTCACATCCTTTTGCCATTTATATTTCAAGTTACTGTTCCGTGTTGATCGGACTGTCCAAAGTGTCCTCAATGAAACCAAAGACTTAACGGAATGATTAACATGAGTAGAATCGAATCCATTTCTACCATTTCGGAACAGAAGATCCGTGGCAGGAATTTTGCTTGGGTGGACGACAAGACATCTCCCCGCCTACCAGCAGTCATGAGTAGCAACACGTGAGGGAAGGAGAGGGCTGAGCGCCACATGCCTTCCTAGGCGCAGTGAACCAGTTACATTGTCTCCTACGAAGGGCTGTGGTTTGGTTGCTGATTGCTAGCGAGTGGGCAAGGGGTTAGCAGGGTAGCGAGGTTGTACTGTCTTTGTTTTTAGGGATTGGGTACAGAGGTACAGAGATTCAAATACTGGGTAATATTGGAGACTGACAACGGAAGTAACTTGTGTAGACGATGATATGAGGACATTTTGGACAATCGTCAACAACAGCGAGCCCCATGGGGGCTAACCATGAAGCCTGCACGAGGCCCACCATGGAGCCCGCCACAGGGCCCGCCACAGGACAAACCAACAATGTCCAATTGTGTCTTTCACTTTGGCTTTCCTGTACGTGACAAACGATGTGTTCTTTTTGTCTGGTCTTTAAACCTGTTAATGACTACAGCCCTGCATTACAGCTGAACAGATTGATGACTGTATAGATATCAACTCCAGCCACTGGCTGGACTGCGAACTGGGTCAGTCTGACCTAGATCGTAACTTGTGTACCACACTCTTGTCAAATAAAGCATAATTCGCATCTAGTCCTGAGTCCAGTCTTCTCTTTTTAGAAGTGTGCAACTGAATCCAATACTTTTGACCAGCTGACCAAGACTGTGACGACGGAACTGGATTCGTACATGCATAAACGTTTAAACGGGTACAAGCGCGCATGCACACGTACACACACACACATATACACATGAGCGCACATACGCAAACTTTGTTTCATCAGCTCTCCCTACTACTAAGCAGTTAAAACACACACTGTCTGAGGCCACCGAAAGCCAACACAAGCCATAGGGCAGACGACTTTGCCCCTTGAATTCAAACATTAATTAATTGTAATCGTGAGTTAGTTTGCCTGTAGAGCTAGCAGTATGCTGACAAGTTCTACTTCAATTGGCAATATCTACATTTCCTGCAGTAACCTAAAAACAATAACCCTTAGAAAAAGCACCACTGCATGAAATGAACAGTTCGGAGGGTGGGGATGCTCGTAAGTGGTAAGTAAATGAGGTAAAATTGCGTGAAATAAAACTCGTCGCACTTCTGCTATAGGACAAATTTTCAGAGTGAAAAAATGTCAGTAGTGGACATCAAAAACGGATTACAGAAACAAAGACTAAAGACAATACAAGTTTTATATCCTTCACCCTATTGCATGTGCGATATCACAGTCGCCGCCGGTTCAGATATCATTACTTTAGGTGGCAGCAGCTCTAACTGTGATGAAGCTAACTTTATAGCATTCTTTAAGGTCTAGCTTTGGTTGGCTTTTTTTTTCTCTCTCTCTTTCTACCTTTTCTTTTTGCTTTTGCACTCAAGGCTTGTGATGGTACACGAGTAACTGAGGCACTATAAGAATTGTGTATCAAGTATATACGTATATTATAATATATAATAAGTATAAGAAACGTGTGCTTGCTTGTCCTCGATTGTAACTACATAGTCTCCTTATACTAAATCACTGGCAAGTTGTGTTGGGAGGACTGTCAGGCAACATACATTACCCCAATGAAGGCTGTACCCATAGTCACGAATTCAGGAGAGTGAGTGAAACTGTGTCAGGTGTATTTTACTCTATATTCAGGTAAGCAGGCATTTTCACCGCATTTTGTAAAGTCTGTAATCAGCAGTAATTGAAAGTCCCTTGCGTTTGTAATTCCTCTAGTAAATCAACAGCACACATTCACAGGTGGACTGAGCTGCCACCCGTAGAAAAATCAATGTGGTTTTGAATTCATTTAGCCAGATTTACAAACAGCGGTGCACCCAGGGTTTTTGACAAACATAACCCTAATCAATGTGGAAGGGAAGATATAATGTCGCTGTTTAGGAGTAGACCCAATGTCCGGTGCGGCCATGCAGGTGCAAGACCGGCCCCGCTGATGTGAGTTCACCTTCGCTGCGTTGCATTGTTTCTCCTCTGACTGACTGGTACCTTGGTGTCAAGAAGAAACTCGATCTTCTCCAGCCCGACCAAGAAAGCAAAGGGACTGCACATGCATGTGCCTCACACACACACACACTTGTGCATCCTCACTCGGGGTCTACCGTTACTATTTTATGAAAAATATTTGAATATATCTTTAATTGCTTTATTATATATAATATCGTGTAATAATCCATTGAGCAATAATCCATATAACAGTACGGATCAGAGGGCTGCGGATAAAGGATAATAAACGTCAAAGGGAAACAACAATAGATAAAATGAATTAGTGAGGAGTTCTTTCCCTTGAACACAATCCAGCGAGTGCAGGCCTTGCTAAGATAGGCCTTGTTAAGATAGTAATTCAGGGATAGTACTTTGTGAAAAGATATGTTTTCAGAGAGCGGGTGAATGTAGCCTTGCAGTCTGAGTGGTGAATGTGATGAGGAAGAGAGTTGCACTGCTTAGCAGCACAGATGGAGGACGTCCGTTGTCTGTATTTGTCTGTCTGTGGGAGGGAGGACAAGATTTCCGTAAAGTAGGTGGGGGGGGGGGTGCATTCAAAGAATCCAATACAATACAATGATACGATACAACTTCATTGATCCCGAGGCAATTCAAGATAGTGCTCGTATTAGCAATAATATATATGTGTGTGTGTGTGTGATATACAAGAGATAATATAAATGTAAATGTAAAGGTTGAAAAAATATCTCTTTCACACACATCCCCCTCAACACACACATTCCTAACAACAGCAGATGCAGTTGGTGACCCCAGGCAGACCTCACTAGAACAAGATCACGGCCAGTAGAGCGAATGTTTACTATCATACAAAAGAGACAGCAAGCGCAGTCATCAGCAAATTTTACAAGAAAGCTCCCATCTGTAGTGCTTCTACAACAATAGCATAGAGTTGAGAGGTTGTAGTCTATTCTAGCTTCAACTTGTCGCCAATGAAGAGTGAAGAAGTCAAGTGGTGTGACTTGTTCACATATGCGAAAACGAGATGAGTAGTGGAGTTCTGGACTTTGTGAAGCTCATCAATGATCGAGGTACTGTGGACATCCAGCAAGAAGAGAGTTGCAGTAATCTAGCTTAGAACAAATGAGCAGATGAGAATTTTGATGGTTGAGATGGACAAAGTATGGCGAGTGAAGCTGATCATCCGGAGCTCATAGGATGTAGAACGACACATGTGAGAACATCAACAAAAGACATGTCAGCAGACATCACGTAACCTAAGGAACAACCAGTCAGTGACACAACAGCCTGTACAGTATACTTTAACCGGATAGTGGTGCTACGTCTGTACCACTTCAATGAATTGAAATTTATATAAAATGACTTTTTAAAGCTAAGATCGATGCAACAACCTACAGTTTGATGCACATAACTTTGATGTTGTCCCAGTAAGACTGCTGTCTGCAAAAAATCTATTCTGAAATAGATATGTTCGCAAATATTTCTGTGAAAATGGCCTCCCACAGGTACAGACGAATTTTTCTGTTATGGTTGTTTACATTTTGTCATCATAGAAGCACTCTGAAGTCTAAGACCATTGCATAGCCAGTTCTAATAATTTATTAATTCTTTTTACTAGGTGTACACATTTTGTTTTTCTGAGAGCAGCAGCAGCAAACGAAAAATATATAGAAGCGTCGGGAGAATCTGGCAGACGATTTTATACTCGGAACATATTTTTATTGCTTTAACTGAAGGTGCAAAAGTAGAAGCTGTATGTTGCGATAGTATTATGTAATATATTTTTGCATTAAGGATGATGTATTTGTTACCATGCTATTGAATTGTTTTAGTTCTTGATGATATTTTTCACTCTGTCATTTCCATCTGTGTAGCCTGTATGTATGTCAGGAACTGGAGTGAATGGAGCTGTACTTGTGCAGGCTTTTATAAAGACGTGTTTCTTGATAGACAATCAAACATGGAAGCCCTGATGGTTCAGCTGATTGCTGAGCTTGACCTCAGTTCAAACACCGGGTTCACAATGGACAAGCAAAATCTTCAGGATCTGCTGTCAACTGCCAAGCCTAATGAAATGGCGCAACTTCGACAAGCTCTTTTAGAAAAGCAGTCAGTGTAAGAATTCCAACGATTTTCACGGATTAAAGTGACTAAATCAGTATTTGTATATCTAGCGCATACTGATAAGTAATAATAAAATGATGTTTGTGTAGCATGGAATCCTAGCATGTGACCAGACTCTCTGCACTTTGCATTACCAGGTCATAAATATGAAATGCACACACAGAGTACACACATCTTAGCCATGCCTTCAGAGGACAATAGGGTCAATGCAAGAGGAATTTATAAACCAAGAAAGTTTTTAGTGCCCTCTTGAAATAGTCTAAATGGTTTGAACCAAGAATGACTGAGCTTCATCCATAGTTGTAGGACCAGCATAAGAGAATGATCACTCGTAATATGCTTGGTGCAAATGTTTGGTAGGTGTAGGATGATGTGGTTTAGTGAAAATGTCTTGATAGAGAGAAATAAATGAGTATAGTAGATAAAAAGGCAGACAAGGAACCACTGATGCTATTATTATAAGGTATATACTGATACTATGGTATAGTACAGGCATACTTTCTAAAATTGCTGCATATAGTGTACAGGTCGAATTTCTAAACTGAAATTGGAAATGAATTAGTGATGGATTACTCAACAACACTATCACATGAATGGCATACATTCCTAATAAGTTCACATAATCATTTTCTTGTTTTTATTTTGCTCTTTAGGATTTGTCTTAAATAAATAGTATCCAGTGTACTAATGGACCATTTTAGTAGATGTAACTATTTTCTGTGTTTGTTTTTTATATGATCTTAACTGATGAAGGATGTTTCATTATTAAACTTGTCTTTAACTTTGCTTTAAATGTTTAATGCATTGCAAGTAGTTTAAAGATAATGATAAAGCTATCTGTTAGTATTTCTGTTATTAAGAGATACAGTGAAGTAATGATTATATAATTGTTGTATTCTATGAGGATGGTGGGAAATGAACACTTATGTGTGGCTTGTGGGAATTCAGTGCATGCATTTGGCAATGGCAGCAATGTATCTTGTCAGTGAGTGTAGTGAAATACCGACTTTATTTTCCCTCTTAGGCCAGACTTTGTTGTTTCTTATACCTTCTGTGTGCAGCTCTGTGTCTGTGTTTCCAGAATAAAGCCATTTGAGGACCACAAGTTACTGCACTCTTTTGTAAAAGCCATCAGACAACGGAATGCACAGAGAGTGGCTGCTGAACATGAAGCAACAGTGTCAAACATTTTTAGTGACCAGGTCAGTACACAACTACTATACTCCACATTTATTGGAACAGGGGACCTAGACTAAGGGTTTGCAAACATCCAACAAATTATAATAGCCAATACCATACCTTCCCACAAGGAGTCCAGGATGGCAACTTACTGGCTCTCTCCAGATTGATCTGGTCCATAGCCAATAGACATCATTCTGCTGCCAAGGCATGTCAAATCAACAAGGCTAAAACTAGATCGTATCCGGGAACTGACATAGGCAGTGACCATGGTCTTGTCATAACGACCCTGAAGTTGAAGCTGAAGGCAAAATATCACTCAACCAGCCCCTGAAGTCGTTAGGACTTGAAAAAGTTGCAAGACCCAAACGTTGCATAGATCTTCTAGTCTTAGACTGAAAGTAAATTTGCCGCTTTAAACATGGTTCTGCTTTGTTCCACTACACAAGACTTACATTTGCATGACACACAATACTTACAATAATAACAATAATAATAATAAACCTGTGATTTACATAGCACATGATCCTGCTCTTGAAGGATTTGAAGGTTTAAGCGCACCTGGCGCTTGAGACAAAAACAAGACAGGGACAGCATATGAAAAATGGAAATACTGACAAGTTATAAAAGTCAAGCATAGAAGATTTTTCCCCCTTACCAGCCGTCATGTAGCCTGCGCTCAGGCTACCAGTCACGCTTCTGTCTCCCTGCAGTGGAAGACACCAACAAGAAGTGCACCGGAGCCAGGGCCTTCAAAAATGCGGCACCTAAGCTGAGGAATGCTCTGCCATCGTCACTCTCCACCATCACCTCACCAACCACGTTTCGAAAAAGACTGAAGACCCATCTGTTTATTTAAGACAGACTTAAACAACCAAGCAACACTTCTGTCTTTATTTTTACTTTTCTGGTGTTTTATATATTTGTTCACTTTATCTTTTTCTTCTTTTTTTATTTTTTTTGTTTTGTTTTTTGCTGCGCAATGAGCATTCTTCTGAATGGATACCTGTGCATTACAACTAGACATCATCATCATCATCATCATCAAGATGAAAAGAGGAATTTGGATAATGAACAGTAATGACTTAAAGTGAGTTGTGTGAATCTGCAGAGGGAGATGAGCAAACAGATTAGTCACTAGAAAGAGATGTGTTTTTAGTACACATTTAAAGGATTCGATGGCGTCAGGTGGAGGATATGGAAGGGAAGAGCATTCCACTGTTTGGCTGCACAGTAAGTAAACATTCTGTAACCATATGCCTGGGATGGAGGGAAGAAATGTTCAGTGAAATAGTTAGGGCAGGAGCCTGACCAGAATTTAAAATACAGCACAGACAGCTTGTACTGAATGCAAGAACAGCCAGTGCAGAGAACAAAGGAGAAGAGTGACATCTGGAGTTTGTGAATAAGATATGAGGGGCAGCCTGCAAGCAAGAAGTTACAGCAATCAAACCAAGATAGAACAAACGTACAGACAAGAGTGTTGGCAGCGTGTGTAGAGAGAATATGGCAGATGGTGCTGATCTTACGTACCCTATAACAGGCAGACTGAAAGGCAGCTGTAACTTGTCAACGAACATGTTAGCAGCGAGGATGAATCATAGATTTCCTCTTAATGATTCAAAGTTGATTTTAGTTTCGCCCATCTTGAAGTATTTGTTCAGACTGACGAAAGATGATCAACTTCTTCTAGAGCATAAGAGGGCTTCCATCTTATGATAAAAAAGTTTAAGTTTGTTTTGTACCATCCAGTTTTTGACGTCGTTGCTACAGGCTTCTATAGTGCTGATAGCAGAGTGAGGTGCAAATGGCTGGGTCCTATCAGTCAGATAGGAATAGAACCATGCCATTGTGGATCCAGAAATTCTGTAGAGGACATAGAACAGCATCTTTGAAGAAGCAGACAGTAGTTGATAGTGTTGAATTCGGCTGAATTCTGATAGTGTTGAGACTAAACAGCCAGCACAGTGAGGGTGGCCGAGCTGCACCTGCCCCATGACTAACAGGATTTCTTTTTTTTTTGAAACTGGGAAAGAAAGGGGAAAGACCATTTCCTTAACTGTTGCGGGCCAGCGAATGAAGGTTGCATCTGCCTAGAAAGGTGTGGTATTCGTATTTTTGTGCATCTCAGGTTTTTGAGTGTTTCAGATTTTTTTGTATGTTGAATTTTTCATGTATTCTTTTAGAGATATGAGTAAGTATTAGTAATTTGTTTTGCTATAAGTATCAGTAGGCCCAGTCTACGGGGCTGGGAGATGTGCCGTGAGTGTTTGGGCCTGGCAGATGCTATGAAAAACTTGAAGAGTGTTGTTGTTGCTTTGTTAGTTGGAGTTGTTTGATTTTGTCTTGAAGTATGTTGAAGTATGTATGAGACAGCACAGTTTTGTGTATGATGTGTTAGGTGGCTCGTTCCCAGAGGCAGCACCATTTTACGTACGTCTGACCCCAAGAGGCAGGGTTTATGTTATAAAAAGAAGGTTGAGATCACTTGTCCCCAGAGGCAGTGCCATTTTATGTAGTATCTGACCCCAGGAGGCACCGTTTGTGATAGAAGAAGGTTCAGGTCATTCATCCTCAGACAGCATCATGTCGTTCCCCAAGTGAAGGCATCAGTGGTGTTTTGTCTGTTTGATTGCGTCTATGGGTTAAGAGAATTTGTGAGTGTTTAATTTGGATTCTGGAACATTAGTCTCCAGTGACTGTTGGTACAGTAGAAAACAATACCCAGTGACTCAAATAGAGAGTATTATTCAATTAGTCATCTGCGAAAGCATTGTTGTGCCGTTCTATAAACTTTATTATTTTTATGGTTTTATCTTCAACCAAGAAAAAGGAACGTTCTTTCATAACTGTGTTAAAATTATATATCTTAGAGATAACAGTAAGGATTGATTGATGTATCTTTATTAGTTTCTATAGTATAAATTTATTTGATCTCATTAAATATGTACAGGCCTACAAAAGAGGTAGAGTTATTTTCTGAAAAAAAGAACGCACAAATGTCCAGGCATCTGTGTGGACGCGAGTGTCTGTGATAGAAGTCCAGAAAAGTGAAGGCAGAAACATCACAAGTATGATGGTGCTTCTTAACAAAATTGCATAATTTAAAATAGCTTTTTTTACTTTTTAAGAAACTCCTGGTTTTCAGTTTTTAATCATGAAAACTGACTGCTTATATCCTCATATGTTTTACAGATAATGCTTCCTGTAAATGTTTTGTCTACGGCAGAACTACCCAGAGATCTAGACCGCAACTGGCTGTGCATACCATGCCCTGAAGGCACTCGATGCTTGCTGCTTGCAGCAGATGTAAGTGACTAGCCCTGTTAATTCCACAATCTGACAGCCAGACTGGAATGACAGGCTCAGAGTTTACAGACGATAATCCCTGTTAGAGCCATAAACGGACTGAGCTCAACTGTAATGACAGGCAAGGAGCCATTTGACAAGAAGTATTGACATGCTGGATTTTGGTTATATCATTGGTCTCACTTGTAGAATTTGAAAGTCTGAACATGTGTAATGGAGAATTAACTTTTGTATTTTGAGGTTATATATGGCTATAAGGGTGATAGTAACATGTAATAGATGCATTATGCCAGAACTGTTGTTATTTATTAGCTGATACTGGTATGTTTTTAGAGGATTTTTTTTCTTCCCCTTAAAGATAATCAAAACTCCCAACAATAGTAAACATGAAACCCATGGACTGATCTTTGTGATTTGTCGTGAGAAAGAACACCTGTGAGACCCACTGTTTGCTGGTTTGTTTTGTCCACATTGACTGCGTGTCTCTGACAATGTCCTAATATAAAGTTTTTCATTTCATTCATTTAACTTGGCTAACCACATGGTATTTTGCATTATTCCATTTGTTTTAATTTAGAATACTACTCATGCATATGACTTGGATGGCAACCTTCTTTGTACACACGATACACATCTTCCAGCGGGAAGCTGTGCCAGAGTTTCTCAGGTAACAGGTATGTCATCTTTCATGTTGTATTTGTTGTGATGAAATTGACTAAAAACAGATATGCTGTATCACAGAGTTGAAAATATAGCAACTGGCTTATTGAAAAATTGTAGTAAACCTGCATTATTTATGTAATAAGTCCTTTGCACTCTTACTCCTGCATGTGTATGACAAATTACAAGCACACAACATTTTGACAAGCCCCCACAAAGCTGAAGGAAAGCGGAGACTGTTGATCTTCACTTGTAGCCAAGATGAAAAACGGAGATTAAGACCCTCAGCTGTAGTCACAGAGATGAATGTCGCGTGTCGGCGATTTTTTCTGATGATCTGGTCCATAGCCAATAGACATCATTCTGCTGCCAAGGCATGTCAAATCAACAAGGCTAAAACTAGATCGTATCCGGGAACTGACATAGGCAGTGACCATGGTCTTGTCATAACGACCCTGAAGTTGAAGCTGAAGGCAAAATATCACTCAACCAGCCCCTGAAGTCGTTAGGACTTGAAAAAGTTGCAAGACCCAACGTTGCATAGATCTTCTAGTCTTAGACTGAAAGTAAATTTGCCGCTTTAAACATGGTTCTGCTTTGTTCCACTACACAAGACTTACATTTGCATGACACACAATACTTACAATAATAACAATAATAATAATAAACCTGTGATTTACATAGCACATGATCCTGCTCTTGAAGGATTTGAAGGTTTAAGCGCACCTGGCGCTTGAGACAAAAACAAGACAGGGACAGCATATGAAAAATGAAATACTGACAAGTTATAAAAGTCAAGCATAGAAGATTTTTCCCCCTTACCAGCCGTCATGTAGCCTGCGCTCAGGCTACCAGTCACGCTTCTGTCTCCCTGCAGTGGAAGACACCAACAAGAAGTGCACCGGAGCCAGGGCCTTCAAAAATGCGGCACCTAAGCTGAGGAATGCTCTGCCATCGTCACTCTCCACCATCACCTCACCAACCACGTTTCGAAAAAGACTGAAGACCCATCTGTTTATTTAAGACAGACTTAAACAACCAAGCAACACTTCTGTCTTTATTTTTACTTTTCTGGTGTTTTATATATTTGTTTCATTTATCTTTTTCTTCTTTTTTTATTTTTTTTGTTTTGTTTTTTGCTGCGCAATGAGCATTCTTCTGAATGGATACCTGTGCATTACAACTAGACATCATCATCATCATCATCATCAAGATGAAAAGAGGAATTTGGATAATGAACAGTAATGACTTAAAGTGAGTTGTGTGAATCTGCAGAGGGAGATGAGCAAACAGATTAGTCACTAGAAAGAGATGTGTTTTTAGTACACATTTAAAGGATTCGATGGCGTCAGGTGGAGGATATGGAAGGGAAGAGCATTCCACTGTTTGGCTGCACAGTAAGTAAACATTCTGTAACCATATGCCTGGGATGGAGGGAAGAAATGTTCAGTGAAATAGTTAGGGCAGGAGCCTGACCAGAATTTAAAATACAGCACAGACAGCTTGTACTGAATGCAAGAACAGCCAGTGCAGAGAACAAAGGAGAAGAGTGACATGGTCCCATTTCCTTGCTCAAAGCACCAGATGTGTGGAGTTGTGTACTTTCTGGAGTTTGTGAATAAGATATGAGGGGCAGCCTGCAAGCAAGAAGTTACAGCAATCAAACCAAGATAGAACAAACGTACAGACAAGAGTGTTGGCAGCGTGTGTAGAGAGAATATGGCAGATGGTGCTGATCTTACGTACCCTATAACAGGCAGACTGAAAGGCAGCTGTAACTTGTCAACGAACATGTTAGCAGCGAGGATGAATCATAGATTTCCTCTTAATGATTCAAAGTTGATTTTAGTTTCGCCCATCTTGAAGTATTTGTTCAGACTGACGAAAGATGATCAACTTCTTCTAGAGCATAAGAGGGCTTCCATCTTATGATAAAAAAGTTTAAGTTTGTTTTGTACCATCCAGTTTTTGACGTCGTTGCTACAGGCTTCTATAGTGCTGATAGCAGAGTGAGGTGCAAATGGCTGGGTCCTATCAGTCAGATAGGAATAGAACCATGCCATTGTGGATCCAGAAATTCTGTAGAGGACATAGAACAGCATCTTTGAAGAAGCAGACAGTAGTTGATAGTGTTGAATTCGGCTGAATTCTGATAGTGTTGAGACTAAACAGCCAGCACAGTGAGGGTGGCCGAGCTGCACCTGCATGACTAACAGGATTTCTTTTTTTTTTGAAACTGGGAAAGAAAGGGGAAAGACCATTTCCTTAACTGTTGCGGGCCAGCGAATGAAGGTTGCATCTGCCTAGAAAGGTGTGGTATTCGTATTTTTTGTGCATCTCAGGTTTTTGAGTGTTTCAGATTTTTTGTATGTTGAATTTTTCATGTATTCTTTTAGAGATATGAGTAAGTATTAGTAATTTGTTTTGCTATAAATATCAGTAGGCCAGTCTACGGGGCTGGGAGATGTGCCGTGAGTGTTGGGCCTGCAGATGCTATGAAAAAACTTGAAGAGTGTTGTTGTTGCTTTGTTAGTTGAGTTGTTTTGATTTGTCTTGAAGTATGTTGAAGTATGTATGAGACAGCACAGTTTTGTGTATGATGTGTTAGGTGGCTCGTTCCAGAGCAGCACCATTTTACGTACGTTCTGACCCCAGAAGGCAGGGTTTATGTTATAAAAAGAAGGTTAGATCACTGTCCCAGAGGCAGTGCCATTTTTATGTAGTATCTGACCCCAGGAGCACCGTTTGTGATAGAGAGTTTCAGGTCATTCATCCTCAGACAGCATCATGTCGTTCCCAGTGAAGCATCAGTGGTGTTTGTCTGTTTGATTGCGTCTATGGGTTAAGAGAATTTGTGAGTGTTTAATTTGGATTCTGGACATTAGTCTCCAGTGACTGTTGGTAACAGTAGGAAAACAATACCAGTGACTCAAATAGAGAGTATTATTCAATTAGTCATCTGCGAAAGCATTGTTGTGCCGTTCTATAAACTTTATTATTTTTATGGTTTTATCTTCAACCAAGAAAGGAACGTTCTTCATAACTGTGTTAAAATTATATATCTTAGAATAACAGTAAGATGATTGATGTATCTTTTATTAGTTCTATAGTATAAATTTATTTGATCTCATTAAATATGTACGGCCTACAAAGAGGTAGAGTTATTTTCTGAAAAAAAGAACGCACAAATGTCGCAGGCATCTGGTGGACGCGAGTGTCTGTGATAGAAGTCCAGAAAAAGTGAAGGCAGAAACATCACAAGTATGATGGTGCTTCTTAACAAAATTGCATAATTTAAAATAGCTTTTTTTACTTTTTAAGAAACTCCTGGTTTTCAGTTTTTTAATCATGAAAACTGACTGCTTATATCCTCATATGTTTTACAGATAATTGCTTCCTGTAAATGTTTTGTCTACGCAGAACTACCAGAGATCTAGACCGCAACTGGCTGTGCATCCATGCCCTGAAGGCACTCGATGCTTGCTGCTTGCAGCAGATGTAAGTGACTAGCCTGTTAATTCCACAATCTGACAGCCAGACTGGAATGACAGGCTCAGAGTTTACAGACGATAATCCCTGTTAGAGCCATAAACGGACTGAGCTCAACTGTAATGACAGGCAAGGAGCCATTTGACAAGAAGTATGACATGCTGGATTTGGTTATATCATTTGGTGCTCACTTGTAGAATTGAAAGTCTGAACATGTGTAATGGAGAATTAACTTTGTATTTGAGGTTATATATGGCTATAAGGGTGATAGTAACATGTAATAGAGTGCATTATGCCAGAACTGTTGTTATTATTAGCTGATACTGGTATGTTTTTTAGAGGATTTTTTTTTCTTCCCTTAAAGATATATCAAAACTCCAACAATAGTAAACATGAAACATGGACTGATCTTTGTGATTTTGTCGTGAGAAAGAACACCTGTGAGACCCACTGTTTGCTGGTTTGTTTTGTCCACATTGACTGCGTGTCTCTGACAATGTCCTATATAAGTTTTCATTTCATTCATTTAACTTGGCTAACCACATGGTATTTTGCATTATTCATTTGTTTAATTTAGAATACTACTATCATGCATATGACTTGGATGGCAACCTTCTTTGTAACACGATACACATCTTCCAGGGAAGCTGTGCCAGAGTTCTCAGGTAACAGGTATGTCATCTTTATGTGTATTGTTGTGATGAAATTGACTAAAAACAGATATGCTGTATCACAGAGTTGAAAAATATAGCAACTGGCTTATTGAAAAATTGTAGTAAACCTGCATTATTTATGTAATAAGTCCTTTGCACTCTTACTCCTGCATGTGTATGACAAATTACAAGCACACAACTTTTGACAAGCCCCCAAAAGCTGAAGGAAAGCGGAGACTGTTGATCTTCACTTGTAGCAAGATGAAAAACGGAGATTAAGACCTCAGCTGTAGTCACAGAGATGATGTCGCGTGTCGGCGATTTTTTCTGCTGTCCGTGTTGTGCTTCCGTACTGTGATGGCTGTCGCTGGGTGTGTACGTACGGATGGGAGAACAAGGACGGTTTACCGGGTCCTTGTGTAACCTATCCGTCTCGCGAGCCCAAGAGCCCTGACTCGCGGCGTCACAGGTATCTTTTTCTTTCGGGATGGGACAGCAACCCCCCCCTTTTCTTTGTCTGTTTCTTTGCTTTTCGCGCGCGTTGGGTCCTTGGCGCGTTTTTTGTCTTTTCTGGAGAGTCTTCATCAGCAACGGACGGCGCGGACGTGGGGACGGTGGGGGACCGTGGCCTAGCGGCCGGCGCTGGTCTCTCACTCACAAGCCGATTTGGGTTAGTAGTCTATTTTTTTTTTTTTCTTTGAGTTCCACACTATTCTAGTCTATAGGGCCCGGGTTAGCATTGGTAGTGCGAGTGAGAGGGGTTTTACTTGTTCGAGTTATGTTCACGTTTTTTTTTTTTTTAGTGTAAGACTTTGTGCCTCACCATGTTAGGGTAGAATTTGTGTTGGCCGGGTCGCGGCGCATGTGGCGCGCACCCGGTTTTTTATTAATGGATTTGTATGTTTAAAGGACCGGCGTTTTAGCGGTCACATGTATGTACACTTATGCTAGAAGATGTTATTGGACACTGAGCGGTGTTAGAGTGCCGCCTGCTGATTGAATGAATTGTTTTTTCTCTACAGGCTTCTTTTTTTGTATATTTTCTCTACGTTTTTCTTCATATTCTTCATGTTGGATTTGCTCTTCGTCCATGTCGTCGTTTCTGCACGTGCTTTCGTGCTAATGTCGCCATTGTGTCGACATGCGCTTCATCTCCTCGTCGGCGCGTGAGCGCGGCCCTGCTGCGCGAGTGTGGGGCTGGCCATCGAGGGAGTACCTAGGGTGGAGGCAGCGAGAGGGACTCACGTGACCAAGGTCTACCCGGACGGGAGAACGAGGGGGGGACAGCTGGTCCAGAGGGAGAGGGGGGTCACCGCTGTAGCGGCACGCGGGCCAGAGAGGATGGGCTGCGCGCAGCGAACACCTTGAGCGGACATTTGACTCGCCACCCAGCAGTGCGTGCGGTGGTTTGTCTCCCTTTGTTGTTTTTTTTTTCTTCTTCGCTACTGTAAATTGCCTGTGCACAGGGCGACTCTTTTATTGTGAATTATTTTTGATGCTTGCCTCCTATTAGGGTTATTTTATGTTTAGTTAATAAACCTGTCTGTTTGTATACACTTTGTCATCGTTGTTGTGGTCTGCGCTCAGCCTGTGGTTCGAATGGTATGTCAGCAAGCGTCTCACGGCCGAGCGGAGGGGGTTGCGCGTTCGTCTCCGGCTGTGCGAGCGGACTTCGGGCGTGCATCTTCCGGCGGCCAGGGGGCGGTAACGCGACAATGAAGAGTGAAGGCAGTTTATGTTGGACAGTGGTCAGAAAGGTGGAAGTCAGGTGAAAGTACACTGTTTTAGGAACTGCCTGTTTTTCTTGGATAGCTTTGGATTTTTTTTTTTTTTGCTGCTTCACACAGACATACTTAACATATTTAACTGCCTGTTCATGATGTCTAGCTTTCTTGAAAAATGACAGCGTCCGAATGATGTACACAGTCAAAGATGTAAGACAGGAAACCACCTGTATATGAAACAATATAAGACCTACTACAGCTCATCACTATTGAAGGTGACTAAATAACATTCTGCATTACCATAGATGATCAAATAGTAGGCGTGTGTTCTGCCTGCACTTGTTAGTACATGTGATTGCATGTGTAACGCATTATTTTTTAATTGTACTTGAAATGCATAAGTGTAATGCACTTTTCATTTCAATGGGGGAAGCTGACGATAGAGTGGTTAGAGCAATGGCACACAAACAGGAAGGCCTGCTGGTTTGAACCCACACAGTAAACTTTCGCTAGTTAATCTAGAGGCAGCCCAGTGGTGCAATGGTTAGCGCCTGTCATCAATACAGTGAGGGTTGGTTATCCTGGGTTCAGCTGTCATCTCAGACATGCTGTTCTTTCTCTGCATGTGGCATCTGTTTATGGAGCTGATTACCTTGCTGGGATATAGCCTTAGTTGTTGGGTTGGCGTCACACTAATTCCCCCTCCCCTCAAGTCAACCTAGCTGTTAGAAATGGGTACCTGACTCTATAGAGGGTTGGGTAGGTAAGGCAGTGAGGGAGGGGATATGGGCACCACCCTCATAAAATGCTGGCTCTAAGAATGATGTGGTTGTCTAACAACTCACTAATGACTCACAAAGGTTAGGAGACAACTTTTTTTCAGTTTTGGAAGCAGAGAGGTGAATGGCTAGATTTCTGCTGTCTGAGGTCAGAGGCATACTTGTTTGATCCAATATAGCATACTTTCCTCACTTGACCCAACAGTTGATACCCATGTAGCACAGCATACTTCCCTCAGTTGACCCGGCTGTCAGCTTGAGTGGGTATGTGAGACCATAATTATAATGGTGGGAAAGGTAAGGCAACAAAAGAGAAGGGATGGCCACTGCACTCACAAAATCCTGGCTATAGAATAAATGCAGTTTCTAACTATAGTAGCTGGAGTGGGAGGACTAAGTGCATGTGCAAGGACGACAGAGCGTGAATGACGAAAGTTTTCAGAATGCGTGTATTGATGAGGTAAAAAAGGGGTGTGACATCAGAATAATGGGGGGAGAGAGAGTGACGTGTCAATGCCAAGCCATCAGGTCTGGGGCTGTGAGAATGCAGTGAGAAACATTGGAGCTAAGGAGATTCTAATTCCAAATTTCGCACTGAATTATCTGTGTGGGAGCATATTTCACCGAAAGCGTAGAAAGTAGAAGTTTCGCCATAGTCAGCACTATCGACTGGCGTTGGAATAAACTGATTCAGAACCCACGTAAGTGTTGTGTTCTTGTGTAAAGATTGGGACTACAGACAGCTCAACGCTTGGACAATCAAAGATTTGTACACGCTGCCGAGGATAGAGGAATTGCTCGACACCTTAGCGAAATTCCACTTTCCAACAACTGAAGGGACCTCCAGATAGGACTTTTCTTCTTACCAGCAGCTTGGTGCATCATCTGCTTGATTTATTCTAAACATTTTACTCTCTGTTCTTTTAAGATCTTTATTTTGCTGAACTAAATCAGAATCAAAATCTCATTGCATTGATAGTGTTTTGTGATGGTCTATAAAACATTTTTGCATCAGTGTCTTTCCATTAATAAAAAAAACCTAAAGTACAGATTAGGCAATTTCTGAATAGAACATCATGGCCATGGTCTTCTGGGATGCAGGTCTGAATAGTGCTGTAGAGGTGAATAGTTGCAGTTACTCTTGTAACAGTGCCTTTGGAAGAGAACAAATAACAAGAAACAAGACTGTCGCTGCTAAAATACAGTACTAAGATTGCAGAGAGGTTAAAATGCAGCAGTCTTAGTGTGGCGTGGGAGCAGAGGGGAAGTTGGATGGGTGAGGGTAGATTCTGAATGAAAGACCTGAAGTTATTGTGGATCTCAAGCTTCTATATGCTGTTATTTATCATGTAGCTCTTTGATACATTGCAGATCACTCAGTTTGCACAGTGTTGGACTGTCTCTACAATGAGGAGCAGCAGATCTACTATGTTATTGATGTCCTCTGTTGGAATGGGGAGTCATTATACAGACAAGATGTGAGTAATAATCAGTGATATTCAGAGACGTCCATTTTCTAAAGTGAATGTTATTAGTTACTTTGTTTTTATTTTATTTGTTTTTTTTAATGTTGTGTTCAGATCAGGCTCAGGAGTAATTTTGAACAAAATTCTTGCTTATATCAGCTGAATTTTGTTTCGCAGACTCAGTACCGTCATCACTACATGCATGAACAAATGGCCAAAACAACTTCTCTTTTCAAAATTTCACAGACAAATCCTGTAAGTATGTTTTCTCTTTATCTCCATTTTATTTGCTGACCTCAGTTAATACTAGTATTTTTGCATTGAGCTTCTTTCATTCGTGACCATAGACTTTGTTTATTCTTTTGTGTTCATAAGCATGTAGGTAGTACTCACAATGGATATCTGTGGGTATTGCACTAAGTGTTCATTAGAGAAGGATTTCAAGCATGGAAATACTGTTTAATGCCCAAGTACTCTTAAAGCCTGCCAGACATACATCCTACATTATACAGCATCTTGTAAAAACTTGAAACCAACCAAATGTTTTATATAAATTCTGATGTTAACTGTAACTGAGTTATTGGAGGCAGGGTGTAAGCAGACTTTTTCCCCACACACTCAAAACCAGCATAGTTGCATTTCCTTCACAGCAAAACTTCAGCATGGAATTGTCAAGGTGTCTAATTTGCATCTTCCTCTTTCTTTGTGTTTCCAAAAAGATCTCAAACATGTCTGCCATATATCACAACAGTGCCCATGTATACTTATTGCATCCCCTAACATTTCACCATACTCCGTACAATATTGGCTAAGAGCCCAAACAATCTCAGTCTGTGCACTCCTGTAGACATTATATAGGTTAATCATCACCAAGTCACCAGCTACACCTGGTATAACAATTAAGTTTCCTATATTATTTTAGACATAACAATCTAGCAGTTGGTGACAAGAAAGATTGTGATGAAGTACCATGCAGTGGCCTAGAGCACTAGTCAGAAGGCAGATCAGTATTAAAAGTAGTCTTGACAATAAAAACATGATGATGATGATTTTTCCTGTATTTTATGTTTTAAGGGGTTCTCTGCTCTCAACCTATCAATGACCATAGGATTACCCAGATTTAATCTTTAAGTCTTCCATTAAATCATAGCAATGTATGTTGCTGTTATATAGTGCAATTATATAATGTGCAGAATGAAGTATGAAGAAGTATATATAGCTTATATATATATACACTCAATATATTGACTTTAATATGTCTATTAAATAACCCATTTTTATAACCAATAGTGTTCTATTTATTTGATATGATTATGTGCAATCATGCTGGTTGACGTAAATTTGTTTGGTTGCAGTACACATTCCATCCACTCACCAGTTGTTCATGCATGGCCCTGACCCTGGCTCGTGCTATTGCCAATGTTTCTTACCAGGTATGAGTGAGGATGGACAGATGGAGAGAGGAAGAAAAATCTGGATAGAGACAGAGGGAGACTGAGATCTGCCTATCAGGCACATTCAGAAATCATTCCCATCTGTGAGCTCTAGTAGCCTATTCATTAGAATATCAAAAACACTTGTAGGATGTATCTTTAGGTGATGAGAAACCATCAAGATAGCTGTTATCATCCTCCGCTGCCTTGGCATTTCTGTCAGGAGTCAGAGTTCTTCTAAACCCCTGTTGTGGTTCAGAATGCTAGTCAAAATCTCCTCCAAGAATGTTTAAAAAAAAAGGTGTGAGTGCATGAGAAGTCACTGAGAAAACTGCAGCTGATTCTTATTAACATGCCAGTGGATTGGTTTCATTTATAATAAAAAAGTAATACTCAAACAGAAATGTCACAAGTTTGGAGGCAGTTGGAAAAAAGGAAAACGTGTATTTTTTCCTTTTCTAATTTTATTATTAATTTTATTCCCATCTGAGGACATCTTTATCATGATACACCTTTCTTTTCACAATTCCCATCAAACATTTGTCCCTTCTTGCCAGTTACCTAACCCTTTTTTGTTTCAAATATCTGTAAAGCTATTATTATTTCCTTCCCTCCTGGTTTAATGACACCTCAGGAAATCTCAAGCCATTTCCCATATTTAAAAAAAAAAAAAAATTGATGTGGCTGTACTGTGCTCAGCCAAGAGAACACTGGTGTTATCTTTGGTTAAAGGCAGCTTTCTAAAGAAACTGTATTTTATAATCATAGTTTTTCATGAGCTTCTTTCAGAAGAGGTCATGTAGAATCTCATACTATGTCAAATCTGAGATAATGGTAGACATTGGTCATTGTTCTCCTTCTGTACATGGCAAACCCACTTTTGTGTGTTCCAGATGACTGGCCTTCTGTTCTACCACAAAGATGCATGCTACACACCAGGCGTAACGCCTCTTGGTTGTTGGTTAGAAACTCACCTTATTCAATCTGTTCTTCCAGTCACACTGCACCAGTCCTTTTTGTATCAGACACAGCAGGCATTAATTGCCACAACATGCCAGGTTCAACAGAGAGAATTCAGAAGGAGTCGTTATGAATGTCCGCAGTCTATGTTTTGCTCAGGTAACTGCTACAAAGGCTTTTACAGAAGTAAGAGGTCAGGATTACAGAATATGACGAAAGAGCTCTTACATTACAAAGACTAAAGACAAATTACAGTATTTTCAAGGATTTGCTGCTGAAGTAAGATCCAAATTTCAATGTCAGCTAGATTCATTAGCAAATACTTAAAAATAAAACTCAGACATAGAGATGGGAGACTGGGTATAGAGATTACATTCCATCCTATGACAGTGGCATTTAAAAGTATTTTCTTAATGACATAGTTCTGTGGAATAGGACTGAAACTATTCAAGCATATTTAATCCATTGATGCACTGTGGATCTGTGGACAACAAAAGTAATTAAGCTTTAAAGACCTTTAAAGTTGAAGTTATACACCGATTCTGGTAGATAGAGACAATAAAAGGATATTCAGTTAATTTCAGTGCCTTACACACGACCATTTATTTATAATCTAGTTTCAGAGTTGGTGATTTCCACCTATATAATCAGCCAGTCTTGCAAAATTTCACTCCAGCATGCACATAATGTGCTAGGACAGGGGTGGGCAAACTTTTTTGTTGCGAGGGCCGCATTGCTGGGTCATGACTAGTCCGAGGGCCGCACCTTGTAATTGAATACAAAAACGACGTAAAATCGCCAAATTGTAAACAAACGCATTTATTTAATAATGAGCACATGAAATATGTAACACTGTAGGAATAAATATAAAACCAGAATGAACAATTAAGCACACACAATTTAATGAGAAAAATGTTTTTGAATACAATTTTGCTGAACAAATTCTTTTAAAATTTGGCTCAAAATTACTGGTAGATACTCTCATAACTGACTGCAAGTTTGCATCTGAAAGCAATGACCTGTTCTTTGACTTGTTTATATTCATGCAGGAAAAACTTTGCTCACAGATGTAACTTGAACCAAATATTGAAAATAGCTGGGCAGCAAATACTCTTAAACAAGGAAATGATTTGTTGGAGAGGCACTTATAAAACTCAACCAGTGACAGGGAATAAAACCTTTCCTTCAATGCATGATCTGATTGAAGGTGTATCAGTTCAAGTTGTAATTCATCAGGTGCATCATCAACATGAACAGAAAAAGGACATGATAATATGTTGAATTTTGATTCCATCTCCTTAAAATCCACAAATCTTCTTTGGAACTCTTCATTCAAACTGTCCAACTGTGCTCTAAATTTTACATGCAGGTGAGCAGGTACTTTTGCCTTTGATAACAAAGAAAAATGTGTGAACTTCCCTTCACTTGCCTGCCTTGAAAATAAAGATAACATTCTTTGAAATGATTGTATCTCTTTATACATGTCATGAGCCAATAAATCTTTCCTTGCAGTGTGACATTTAACTGTTCAAGGCCGGCCATTACGTACGCAGCAGGCGTGGGATGGTACTAAGCGTAACTTGTTTTCGGTAGTATTTTTTTTGTGTTGCCAAAGGGCTTCTGCGGGCCGCAGAGAACCACTTGGCGGGCCGCATGCGGCCCGCGGGTCGCTATTTGCCCATCCCTGTGCTAGGTTATATTAGGCACATTCAATCCATTTTGTCTTACAATAAACATAATGCTCAGTGGTTCGATAAATGTATTAGATTTCTTGGAAGATCTTAATGTATTTTACTCCAGGTATAAAGAATAATATTAAATTGTGCACAGTCTCAAAGTGCTAAACCATTCATGTTTAAACTTGAAGAATATGCAGGGGTCAGACACCCAAATACCTGATGAAGATGTTGACATAGTGTACAACAAGAATGACTTCACACTGTTATGGCTAGCACAAGTCTATGTTTCTTAAATTGTGCAAGCTGCATCTGACCATTAAGCAAAAGAGACAAAACATCCAAAATATATTGGGAAAAAGATAAAGGAAAGCCAAAATATCAAAGAGAAGCATTTATAGATAATCATAATCCATAAGTAGCATACATACCAAAATCAACATATAAAATAATTGTTACATGCACAGGGATTTACCAGTACATTAGCATGTCCATACTTGCACTTTGTCACTATTAACAAATGAAATAAGGCCTTGTATTAAGATCCATTAATTGTAGTCTTATCAGTGCTGACAGCCGCATAACATCTGTAACGGCTGGACCAGTGCTGACAGTTGCATAACAGCTGTACCAGTCCTGAGAGGATGAGGAAAGTCAATAAAAATTAAGAAAGAAAAGGTTTTATCAGTGCTTTTTAACAGGAGCCGATTGATTTGGCCATTACCCGTAGTTGATTCTTACAGGGCTGGCTGCCTTGCCCTGATACAGCCTTAGTTGCTGGCTTGGTGTCTGTCCATGTCTGTTGCCTTAGCCGTAAGAAGATGGGTTGGTGAGCTGACTTCCCCACTCGTCATGGGCCCCTCCGAAGAAGGATCTTCCCGCCCAAGCTTTCATTGTGCTTGTGTTGCATTTGCGGTTTCTGTAGCAGGGGTTGTTTTACAGGCTGGGGTTACTAGCCCTTAATCCGAGCTTGGAACCAGCAGGTTACTTGGGGAGTTTCCAGATGGCGATCTGCCTTGGGGTTTTATTTTTCATTTGTGCATGTTAAGTTTTGGATGAGAGTAATAATACAATTTCTTTAAATGATTGTCATATTTTTAAATAGTGCAATTTTCTATCCACATTTGTTTTTCCTCCTTTCATTTTCCTGTGCTCGATGTGGTCTGGCATCTAAGCTTGAATCTAACCTCAAGAGGATTGTTGGTTTTAATCTTGTGGTTATGTCTGTTGAGCCATTGTGACAGTGTTTTCATTCATCTGCTACAAGCTTGGTTGGACTTGCAATGTGTTTATGCAAGAACCTGCTTTTTTCTTTATGTCTCCTAAAATATCTACCATATACATACCATGAACTCCCAACCAGTTTTCCCCAGCTGAAAACTTTGCTGAAGGAAATACCCCATTAACCTCATAGACTTTCTCATTGTTTGTGATATTTTTTTATTATAGACACTGATGGTTCACACTAACAAGATGTCGGATTTCAAGAAGTTTTTTGTCCAGTCTATTTTAAGGTTTTGCATTGCTGTTACCAATGTACAAGCTCCAGTCTGGTCTGTGAAGGCTGTTAGTTGGGCAGTGGTGCTTGAAATTGTACTTTATTACGACAGATTTTGAGAGCCCGGAACTACAAACACCGGAAGCTTACTAGTGAAACTGTTGTTGGACAAAAAAGAAAAAAATGCTTTATGTACAACAGGCATAGCCCTATATATTAGACACTATCAATGGTACCTTGGAATCTTTAGCTTATGTGTAGTGTATATTACATGCTAACAATCAGGAGCAAAGTATCATTGCATATGACAGATGACTGTACATGAATATAAATATTGTTATCCAGCCATGATAAGTTGGCCCTACATATAACAAAGTTGACCTGCTGTCTTCTCAGGTCAAATCATTTGGGAGAGTTGGAATTTTTTCATGCACATTCAGCAACATGCTTCTGTTGCACTGGTGCTTTCAGGATTCATTATTTTCTGAGCAACTTGTATCAACAGTCATGCTCCTCATATGACATTGCACAGCTTCATGCCCAGATGATGATTTGAACGGGTGAAGGAAATCATCTTTATTTGATTTCTCAAGATTCGTCTTCCTCTTTGCAATTTTGTGTTTGAGGCATTAATAAGAGATTTGAAAGGAGTTTTTTGAGCGGATATGTCACTACTTATGAAGGTAATTAACTCTTTACAGTTTTGAATTTCTTAATTAAACTTCATAGAGCTGTAAAAAGTTAAACCATTATGAGCTAAATAGATGTCTATAAAGTCCAAAGTTTTTCAGATTACTGGAAAAGGCAATACTACAAAGATAACCATAATTCTGAGTGGGACAGCTTTAAAATGTCCAGTATCAGTGGGCAAAGATATGGGTACAACAACTATTGCCACAATAAACCAACAGGCTTCAACAAGAGGAGACACAGAGTAAAAACCAAGAGAGTGAGTAGTAAAATTGTTTGATGAGTAATTTTTTTTATCAGTATGGAGAGTGGGGATTGTGTGGTTGGGGATACTTGTGAAAAGAAACATTTAGAACACTAAGGAGATAAGTGGTCTTTATACAACATGTGTTTAGAAAGCTCTGAGACTGGATTTATTGATTAGAATCAGCTATTTTTACAGTCACATGGGTTACCTTGTGGAAAATTAAATTCCAGTGACCATATGTGGTTGTTCTGATGACAAGGAAAGAAAGCGTATGATCATCAGACGAAAATCAGGGTAGTCTGACTTTGATGTAGGGGAAGAGAAGTTCAAAGAAATAGGGCAGGAGCCTGCAAAGACGTTAAAACACAGTCTGTACTGACTGCGAGAACGGATGGGTGGCCACTGCAGAAAACGAAGGATAGAAGCTTTTGTCGCATGCTGAGCATGCCTTTTAGACAGCTATCTCTATATACTCGGTAACCGCCTGTGCTGTTGCTCTTAGAATGCTCACCGTTACATTAGCCTCGGCCTGTTCAAAACTTATTGAAAGAGCATCCCAGGAGCGCAGTACGGGAGACATTGTTAGGTGCTGACATCGACTCTAGGGATGATCAAATGTCTGAGATCCGACAAGTTAAGTTAAAGTCACTTGCGGTAGCTGTGAAGCAGTGGGCAATGGTGTTGTGATAAATCCAGTCATCGCATTGGCAGTGTTATTTGTATCTATATGTACAGTGTATGATTAGCCTTGGGTTAATCCAAAGCCCAAAATACAAATCAAATCCAAAAACCTCCAACATCCCTTCAAAAAAATAACAGAAATTAAAAACTACAGAAAATATCCGGTAAGATCGAACGCTGCGACTCGGTTTCATCCCTTGTGCATGTCAACTTCGCCTAGCTCTTTCCTCGCTCACTCGTAATCGCCATGGAGTGTCCATTCCCATCTGGCACTAGTTCTCAATTGTGTGAATTTTCAAACAGCGCACTGCGCGCTTCGTGGTGTTTACTTGTGAGCGACAAACCTGCTGAGACACTCGGGCGGTGTGCCTTTGACTTAACAACATAGCTCGCTGTTGCCTTTAAACTGAATAATAAAATAAAAAGCTGTTAAACTGATGAGGAACTATTTTGACCTAATAGTAGATATTAAACTTCAAAATGGTGGCTATGTAAGGTGTTTGTTTACCCGCGAAAGCGCTGTATGCTGCGATAAAACAGAGAACACTTTCTTGTTTAAGTAGTGGTCACATATTTCTTTTGAAAAGATTTTGATATTTGACTTTATTGCTTGCAATGGGAAAAAAGAGGAAGCGAGCACAGCAGGTTTGTATTTCTTTAACACTCGTGTACTTCCTATTAATAAGGGATATATGAAGGAAGGGAATTGTCGTTGCTAACGTATAGAAAACCCCCATGAAGTTTAAATAGAAAAACATCTCATTTCTCCTTTTTGTTCACCACACTGATGTTGCACCGGAAGAAGCTTGACCCAAAAGAAGTGATTGAAAATTGATAATAAAATCACAATTCAAAGAGTTCGTAGCAGAAAGCAACCAGGCAAACCCAGGTCTCCTGGCTAGTATGAATTAAAGTACACAATAGTTCAGTTTTGTAGATTGTCATGTAATGTGTAACTCTTATACAAACTGTATTTTTCTTTTCAGGGTGACTATGACAGCGCAAAGCAGCAGATTATGGGGCAGGAAATTGACAGCACACCAAACTGGGATGAATGGGACAGACATGATGTAAGAGAACCTTCTACTTAAATTAAGAAGTTTACTTGAACCGTGTGAGCAAACCCAATAAGAATATGCAGTTTTCTTATCAAACTCAGTCACGTATAAAACTTAACATTTGCATTTTGTGACTAAACATTTGCACCTGAGACAAAGTTGCTTTTGTAACATGATTGCTAAATACCAAAATAGGGTATGCTGTTTAAAGTTGTATGGTTTTTCTGCCTTCGTTTCAGGTGATGATGTCTGTCATCATGGAAAAGATCCCAGAAAGATTTGCTGAGGACTGGATAGGAGTTATCTGCCCTGTTGCTAAACGAAGGATAGTAGTAGCTTACAATGTAAGTATTCTAGTTATAATGGGTTTAGGATAAATGGGTTAAATTAAAATGCCACACACAATACTTAGAAAATAAAAAGCAACAAGTACTCCTTCAGTCATGCCGCTTTGCTTTTGTAAATTCTTCATCACTACTCATTTTGTCCATTTTACAAATGTTCAGTAGACCCAGAATTTCCAAGCAAAATGGTCATAAACATGTTTTACTGTTCTTGCAATAACCCTACCCACTAATAGGCAGATCTGATACAGCTGATGTGCATCTCTAGGGAGCTAAGTTGGCAGTGACTGTTAGTGTGATGCTTTAATAAGATTTGTGTTAATGGAATGAGATTTCTGTCTGCAAAAGTTAGGCTGTTGCACCAAAGATTTGAATTGCACTTCCATACTTCATGATAACAGTCAGCTAGTTTTTAATTTGAATTGACTTATCGAAGATTCCATGCAAGGGCAAGGTTGCAGACCATATTCGTGCAAATAAAATTCACTGTCTTCTTGCTCTAACCAGGCACACAATGAACTCTTTGCCTTGAGACTAGCTTCCATTATTATTATTATGTCCTTGTATTTTTACTCTCTGTTTAAAGGTAGCCTTTAATGGTAGGTCAAAGCACTATAAAAATCAACTTTGCTGTTATTACTAATTCATTAAGTTTAGTTTCTACAGCCTCCAGCTATGCTTTTGAAGTGAATTCCCATCATATTTTTTATATGGGCTTATTTTGTTTAATGTAACCAATAATGCTGAGCTAAATGTTGTTATCAATACTAGATAAAAAATATGAGTCTTACAAAGTTTGGGGAAATAATATGAAACCCAACTTCAGACCAGTAAACTTTTATATCTCTGCTTCTAGCAATTCTAGAAATCTATACTTTTATGTTTTGTATTTCCGTACACCTTACAAAATCACATGTATCAAAATGATACATTGGAAACTAAATGTTGACTGTCACTACCTAATTGAAAGTGTTTTGAATATTGGTGAAATAAATAATTGGTGACTGCATTGCCCATTAATAGTGTGCATACAAATAATAAATCAAATATATGTGTATATGTGTATGCAGGTACATGTGCCCACACACACTAAACTTTGTGCAAATAGGCAGGCAAGCCTTTCATGATCTTCCTAATGCTTATTTGTTACCATGTTGGGAAGTTGTGGTCGTAAGGGATTTTAAATTCTCATGCTGAAATCTTTGGAAGAATATGCTTAAGGTGGCTTTGAAGAATTTATAGTATGCTTCTGAATGTTTTTATCAGGGCTCTACATGCAGCTACAACAAGCTTGGAGTGCTCGACCGAAAGTTTCAATCTCGTCTACCTGGTGGAAACACGCTGTTCGTGCAAGTCATCAAAAACAATGGTATTGCTGAATGTATTTTTTTCCACATTGATAGTTGCATTTTTGAGTGCAAAGTAACAGCTGGCTGAGGGATATTATAGCAGGTATAATGTGTTTATATTCATATGTGTTGGTGTAAAATACATCAGAGAATGTAAGGTTTTAAAATCAAATGTCTTCTCACAGACATGTGCATCCTGGACTGCCTTCATCTGAAAGCCGAGAGAACTTTCTATGTGCTTGATGTTATGCACTGGAAGCAGATGCCTTACTATGAGTCAGAGGTAAAGACTGTTTATTCTTCGCAGTTTCCCTTCACACCCCTTAACTGTTTTGTCTGCATGCTTTTGTGAATGGTCGTTTTGACATTCTGCTTGTGTGTGAATGTAGGAGTGACAGATTCTGGCATATTTTCATGGTAAATGACATGGGTATCTTTGCTTTGTCTCAGTGCAGTGAAAGGGAAAGGTGCTGCAATAGGAAATGAGATGTAGAATAAAGAGTACAAAGGTGTAAAGCAAAGCAGTTTCTCATGTGTCTAATGGCAAAATGAGAAAGAAGAGAAGCTTTTCAAAAAACTCATTTTTGTCGGTCTTAAAACGCACCTTGCCTATCAGCATTTAGTTTATTAGTATTTTGTAAATATTTGTAATCTGACAATTCCATTAAGTGATTTTTATTCACTATTTGTCCTTCTCATAGACAGATTTTCGGTTTCACTGGATCAAGGATAAACTTGCAGAAATTCCATTAAACCTTGTGGATGAACAGAATGAGGTAGGCATGTTAATTAATAGTATACAGAGGGTTTTTTTTTTAAAATGCTATAATTCATTCTATTCCTAAAATGCCTTCCCTCACTATTGAAGGTAGGCTAAAGTGGTTTATATAAATACTTAAATATCTGTAAGTATACACAAAGATGCATGACTGCACACTTTAGGCATCATGTAGTCTTTATAAAGTCATTCTCTTTTTCTCTGTTATAGACACACACCATGAAGGAAACTGAAGTATTTTGAAAACCATTAGTAGAGATCAAAGAGAAATGTTAGAGTTGTTGTGATGATAGGCACAGTGTGTCATTATGTCCTCAAATGTCTGCATTATACCAAGCAAATTTATTTTTATTCTTTGAAATTACCCACTGTTTTCTATACTATTATAATAATAAATTATCCCACTATGTTGTATATAATAATATATGTATAAATACAATGATTTGTGTGCTGTCCATCCTTTACAGTTTTTAAATTGCTTTGGGAAAATTGTGAGTATAATAGGTGTTTTCTGTCTTTTCAGTACATGTTCAAGAATCTCTCACGATTTCCTTGCACACAACAAGATATCATGGATGCCATGAAGAAAACACGATGGAAGGTGACTGTACATTCTTTGCTTACACTAAACATTCTGTGGAAGACTACAAGCCTGTCACAATCTTAATTTCTCAGCACATCGCATGCACCACTGTGTCCACATGCGTTCTTTGGTTCCATGGGCTTCTTGTTTGTTCTGTTGATGGAGTTTGGGCCTACAGGCAATGGCTATTATCCACAGATCAAACCTTAGCTATCCTAGAAACCTATATTATTCTCATAAACAAAACAGTCGTACAATGCTTAAAGAGTTTTTCTCAGAGTTGCTGGATGAATGTCCCCAATAGGCAGGTAGTAGACTAAGAAAAGTTGCACTTTCAGTACTGACTGCTCCATAACTGCACACAAGAGAGAGAGAGAGCCAAGAATTATCTCCCTTGAAAAACACAACTTCTACACACAACACTGTGGTCCGACGGTAATCCATGTTGCCAGGGAAGGGTTGGGTTTCCGTAATTTCTGTTTGCAGACGATATTCCGGTACTTCGGTTAATCCACCATTTTGAGGGATGCATCCACGGCTCCGGTAGTTGCTACCCAGGCGCTGTCATTTGGGAAGACAACTCTCAAGTCTTCAGTGTTCCCGCCAATTAGTGTTCCCGCCAATACATAGACGGCTGATAGTTGAAGATCATTGATATTCTTTTGCAGATGAAGGCTCGTCTACTACAGGGGTAAAACCTGAATCGCTTAACAGCAAGTTAATTCTCTTTTTGTACATTTAGCAGCAGGAATTCCAATCTTTTTGGACAGGGTTCCTTTGGGATCAAACCAGTGAAACATGTCCATGTGGATCAATATTTGGCAAACTCATAAGGATTATTTAAATACTGCGATTTAACTTATTTTGTATAGCCTTCATTCTGATGAATGATTTTGAGTTACTATAATTTTGTTTAATTGCCTACTGTCTACTGTGGCTTCACCTCAAACAGTTTTAAAAAGTAGCATTCCCTACTCCCTCCTTGAGAATCAACAGGAGACATAAGTGCTTTATTTCAAATGTTGCATTATCACAGCTGTGATCTTTGAAATATATTTCCTATTAAAGGCAGTGTTCCTCTCCTTTCCTGCAGTGCAGCACTGCCCTCACAAGAAAAGTGTCATTTCTAATACTTGTCTCCCCAACAAGGGAAAGATGACAGTTTTCCCTTATTTTCCTGTTTAAGTAAAAAAGAATTACAAATAAAACACAAGCATTAATTTTATTTGAGATTCAAGATGACAATAAGCTCTTTGGTTAACTATAGTTTGATGACAGAAATTATGTTGACTTTTTTTTTTTTCCACACTCGGAAAGTAGTACTGTGTTTATAGAATCTGCAATTGTTTTGTATAAGTGTTATTTGATTTGCAGGTTGATGGCATGCTCTTTTTTCACAAGACTGGCTGGTATGTACCTGGTGTGTCTCCTTCTGTCCTTTGGCTCACCCCAGAAAACGTTGAACCTGTTTTAGGCCTTCAGCTACCTGAAAATTTTATGTTCCCCAAAAAGAAGAAGGATGTTGCACCATTATCGTCTGCCAGCACATCGCTTACTACCACTGTCAGTGGCTTGTACAAAGCAGATGGTGACAGCATGTCCAATCCTATTGTTATTAGTGAAGAAGCCTATGAGAACACATCTGTTCCTGCTCCTGTTAGTGACAGCAGAATGGTTTCTGATGGTAAAATAGCTGCTGACAATGAATCTGTTTCTGGTGTCACTGGGCAACTATCAGAAAGCAGAGAAGAATTGAAGAACACTGAAAGACATCATCCTGTTCCTTGAATTTTTTTTTATTATTTGACTTTTTTCGTCCAGGCTATGAGATACACATTCTTTCATCCTAAGGATAAGTTGTTTTTATGTGATAGGAATGTGTTGTTCAGGCGATTAAAATAATTTTGTGTGCAAGCATACAAATGCGGAGCCAAGAATGGGTTAAGACTGCATGACTGGTGCATAAAATACTTCGTGTTTACAAGTATAATTTGACAGATCATTTCATCAACACTTCAAGTGATATCATTTGAAACCTAAAACAGCAGTATCTCCGTTCTTTTGCTGAGTTTTGCTTTTCCCTGGGACTTTATTTTTGAACTTTTTCTTTTATCAGCACATTGTTGCCAATTTGTCCATTTCAAGTTTTGTCACCAGGCTGTTTTACTTTTATTTATCTGGCAAGATCGCCAGCAACAATATGTTCAATAAAGTTTAGCAAGCTGGGAATATATGTTATTAGCTGTGAGTGATTAATACAGGTTGATTGTCGCATAATTTTTTCTTGCGTGTAAAGAGTATATACACAAAATTTCATTCTCAACTACCTGTGCGTGTTTCAGTAGGGGAGACCAACATCCTTGCCTTATTTCTTTGAAGGGAGATAACCTCCCCTTCAAGAAGACTGCACATGGTCACCCATTTATTTCACAAGTCAGTGGACAAGAAATATGTTTTATTCTGCACCATGTAGTCACAGACTATCCCACTAACAGTGTTTTAAATTTGTACTTTTGTCAACAACAATAGGGAGGTGCAAAGATACAGATCACGGTTAGTGCCATGAAGACGATTATAACTGGCAGCTTGGACATAATTATGTTATCTCTCCTCTTTTTTTTCTGTACAAATAATCACATCCAGGGGAAAGGGGGGGGTCTATTATTACATGAGGGGAGGCAGCACTGACAAAAACACTCGACGCACCTCTATCACAAATGTCGGGTTGTCTTATCCACACGCAAACGCAGTAAACAGCATTATCACTGACAAACTTAAAGATTTATATATATATATCACATTTGCTGGGGAGTGGTAGGAATTGCTCCCTTATGGCTTCTATCAGTAACTTTATTGGCTTCTTAATCAGCCATAAAGCATAACTCCACGCTATACATGGAAACATACTTTGAGCCTAAATGCCGGGAAGTGGTAGACAACGTCATGAAAGGGGTTGCTGTAAGAGACTGGGCCTACCAGAAAGCTAGCACTGTTTCACTATCAGCGGGCGCTACTTTGCCCTTACTTCCACCCCTGAGAATGTACCTTCATCCAAGACATTAGTAGCGGAGAGAAAGGTTGAAGTCGGTGGTGGCATGATGATACGATGAGGATAATAACTGGAGGACTTGCAGCTTTCTGGGTCATCTGTTGTCACAACACAAGAGTGCTGTCAATATATTATGCAGACATGGAGGGACAAAAATCAATAGATATGGAGTCAGCAAGGCAAGGAAGAACAGGTGACAGGATTGTAAGGTCTTCAGAAGGAGGAGACAACTCAAAGTTCAAGTGAGCAGAGGGGCAAACAATAAATACAAGACAGGAACCTGAGAAAGTAATACATGCTGCAGCGTAAAACAATATGTTCTGCTTAGAACAACGGAACAGAATCATCAAATGGGGAGGGGCTGCATTGTGAAGTGAACTGAGAATATGAATATATTCTATCTTCCTGTACAAAAAAAAAAATACACAACATCCGGACTTTATACAGATCACATACATTACTAATGACTCTAAAACATGAAACAAACACATTGTCGACAACTTGAAATGTTCAGCTAAAAGCATTGTTGACAAAGTCTATCACAAAACTTCTGAGCTTTGAGCCTCTGTCGCGTCGTGCTAAATAAAACTTCAAACAACACCAAACATATTTTTTTCTCAAGAGGAAACACGAAGCAGTCTTTCTTAACATGAAAATCATCATCTAGAGATTGATGACACAGGATGTCATTAGGAATATCAAATACATGTTAAGATTCCAAACTAATGGTGCACAAAGTTGAACCTGTGAAACAGCTGCACTCATAAAAAATATTTTGTTTTCACTACATCAGTAAGGGAAGGGGGAAAGTAGTGTCAGTCATTAAGCAGGAGCTAGTCTGTCTTTGCCCCAAAGACTCATATGTTGATCTCAAAATCACAAACTCACTGCAGATGTCTCAAGGCATACCCCAGAGATAGCCATGAAACACACTAAACAATATTCGTGTTGGTTATTTGAGTGTGGTAAGATTTGAGCCTCATCTCGAATGCTGATATGCACAGACTGATTCGGCTCGAATTATTAATGGTACAAATAGGTATAAATGGTATAAACTCTTAAGGCTTGAGTATATGTATATATAGGGGCTTTGGGGAGTCAGGAAGGCAAAGGATATAGGAACATTAAGATCCAGAACAATTTAAATGTCAGCAGCAAAGGCAGATACTGTGAAGGAAAGAGAACTGAGGATGAAATAGCAAACAGTTATTCAGAAAAAAAACGTAGCAGGAAGTATTACAGCCTTTGTTTACAATGCAGTCTTGTAAGATTATGGGAGCTCATGGTGAATGTTAGCATCCTTGAGTGAAACAGCTCTAAACATTTCAAGGGTGGGTGGGCTGGAAGAACAGAGGACTGATCTTCACACAACACTTCACGTCCTAAGCTGAATCTAAATTCAGCTTCAAACAATCTCTAAATTTTTATAATTGTACAATGGCAGAAAGCTAATTTTTCTAAGGCATTCTTTTCCAGTGAGAGGAATGACAAATCAACATCATTAAATCCTCTAAAGCAGCGGTTCTCAACCTGTGGGTCGCGACCCCCTGGGGGGTCGCGACGTGCCTACAAGGGGGTCGCGAAGGTGGTCATTTTTTAAAAAAGTTTCTTATACTGGTATTAGTGGAATTAGTTTACATTGTGTAACCGAGTGGTGCGGGGGCTCAAACTCCAAATCTCTTCTTCCTATTCAAGTACACTGTCTCGGCATGCAGTGACTTCTCACTTCCAAAACTCAAAACACAATCTCCCTCTCAACAATTAAGCCTCCAATCTCCCTCCTCTCGCCTTTTGCCCTCTTTCTCCCCCAATCTCTCATCGCTGACTCCCCTATATTACACCACCATATTACAAACAACTGACAAGATGAATGCTTTCGTCCGAAAAATTTCGTTGTGGACGCAAAAGATACGCCAAGAAAATATTTTTGATATGTTTCCGTGCTTCATTACCTCCGCCATCTGTGACGAGTTCTCTGGCTTGAAGGTCAGCACAAAGAAAACGAAAAGTATGAGAGTGAACGCCAGAGTCCAAGACGGCATCAAACTAAATGGAGAAGAGATTGAGGAAGTTGACAGTTTCACCTATCTTGGGTCCAAAATGTCAAACACCGGGGATGCGGAGGTGGAGATTCGAGCCCGACTGGCGAAAGCCAGCCAGGCCTTCGCCTCACTCAGGAGCACATGGAAGGCAAAAAACATCAGCCAGAAGATCAAGCTGAGAATCTTCAAGTCAAATGTTATCAGCACCCTCCTTTACGGATCAGAATCCTGGAAGATGACCAAAACCATCAGTAACAAGCTTGATGTCTTCCAAAACAGATGCCTCAGGCGCATACTTAACATCTTTTGGCCAAATACCATCAGCAACGAAGAACTCCACCGAAGAACTGAAACCGAGTCCATCACCACGCAGGTTCAACGAAGGCGTTGGCGATGGATTGGACATGTGCTCCGCCAGCAGACAGCAGACCTTTCCAGAGTCGCCCTACGATGGACTCCAGACGGCCGAAGAAAACGAGGCCGCCCAAAGGAAACTTGGAGAAGAACAGTGGAAAGGGAGATGAAAGGAAAGGGCTGGACATGGGGTCACCTAGAGCGGATTTCAGCCGATCGACATCGGTGGCGGACTCTGGTTGAGGCCTTATGTGCAACCTGATGCACGAAGAGGACTAGATAGATAGATGTTTCCGTGCTTGTGTAAGTGCAAGGCTGACAACTTGAATCTTGATCAGGTGAAGAATGTAATTATTGCCCATCTAAACGGACTGCAAGAAAGGTTTCAGCATTATTTCGCTGAAATTGATGTGACTAAATACGATTGGATTCGTAATCCATTTCTGGCTGATCCTAGCACAAGCGGGTTGTCCACGCAAGAAGAAGAGCAGCTCATCGACCTTTCGAGTGACCAATCCCTGAAAATGGTCTTCCAAACAACACCAGTGCCAACATTCTGGATTAGCGTCAACGGTGAATATCCTCTCCTTTCTGAGAAAGCAATGAAAGTTCTGCTGCCATTTTCAACTTCATATATGTGTGAGCAAGGATTTTCAGCATTGGCAGCACTGAAGTCGAAATACAGAAATCGTGTGGACGCAGAGGCTGAGCTGCGAATAGCAGTGGGTACGAACATCGCACACAGGTTCGCTTCTTTATGCAACAGCAAGCAGGCTCAACCTTCTCATTAATCAAAGTGAGTGTCCAATAAAATAATATTTATTAGCTTTAGTAAAATTTCATTAACAGTTATACTTCTTGCAGATACGAACTTTGCTCTTCGTTGTTGAATTGCATTGATTCCTCGACGCGGCGTTCGACGTTAGCTAAAGCTGCCCCCCCCCCCCCGCTCTTCCACTGACCTAGCTGGCTAAGGGGGTCGCGGACGTACCGGTGTTCGTCAGGGGGGTCGCCACATGTAAAAGGTTGAGAACCGCTGCTCTAAAGGATTTTTAAAAATTTTCATAAAACTGAATTTTTCATCCAAAAGACAAAATAGAGGAATTTAAGAAAACATTCATTTGCTGACAAATGAGTATCTTTAAAAATATTGTATATTCCATAATTATAAATGTTAAGACACTTTCCTGCTGTTTAGTCCAATATTAGTTTGCCATACATTACCACAATAGCTGCTAAAAGTACTAGCAGTAATAACAAAAGATGTAAACTTTTTCAGATAAGGTTTGAATTTTATCGGTATAAGCAGAAGGGGCATTTGTTAAAATATTACCAGGACATATAGTTTTTACTTTCTTGAGATTTTGAGAATCAAGATCTTCCAATGACCTTAACTAAGCATTTAAAAAATAACTTCGCATTGAGTTAGCATTTGAAAGCAGGTGAGTGGTGTGCAGCATCATACCAAGTCATTTGCCAGAGTGCCTGAGCGACTTGTCAATGCTATTTTCTTTGCCAACCCTGACATGACCCTGATCATTTGTCCTTTTGATATGCTGCATAATTTAACTTTTAAAACTTAATGTGAACATCATCTGATTACTAATGTTTGCTTGAACTTAAGAACAATCTAAAAGTTCAGATTCAAAAGAGAGGAACATTTCTTTGGAACCTAAGAAAAACACTTCAAAAGCGGAAGAAAGTAACAGTTGTGATCAAAATCTTGCTCGCCTTTGATACTGTTCAGTGTGAAGAACATAGAAGTTTGAGTGAGTAGAGTAAGAAGGCTTTTACATAGAAACTATAATAGAATTTATGGCAGTTTGGAGAACATTAAAAAAGAAAAGAATCCAGACCTTAACACAGTGACAACCCATAGATAAAGAAGAAATTTCCTGGGATACTGGGGAGAAAAGCCATGGCTTGCAGGATTAGAGTACGCATGGCTTACAAGAGAGGGTATTCGGGGTTTATGATTAATTGCTTAAAAGACGCTCCAAAGCACAGAAGATGGGCACAATATCTGTCATGACAAATACACAAAAATCTTTCCCTCAGACATTTAAACTGAAAGTTCGACAATATATGCAGACACTGATTTTCCCCAAACCCTCATGTGTTTCTTAATATCGTTGTGGTGCTCATAAAACAGTGGACTGTCCAACCTCGGACAAGGTCAACGTTGGCATGTGTTCTTTGAGCACCAAGACAGAATCTTGTGCGTGAAATTTTGTTCCTCGTGAAACAAGCAAATTGGGGCGGCATCAGTGGGCATTCCTTATAGAACCTTCTCATCCGAGAAGAATGTTATCTTGAAAACTGTCATGAATCCAAAGCAGCATAAGAAACAACCATTTATTTCACAGCAGCAAATGCATTAAAAAACAAAAGATTTTATTTTTCTGGAACAGAAATGAGTTAAAGGAACCATGGGGCGGATACGTTCCAGAACAATGTTTTCATTTTAATTTTAAAATAAACTGTTTACACTCCTATCAACTGACAAAGAGACTTCCTGGGGTTGGTTACAGAAAGAACTGGTGGCAAAACCAAGGATGTGTAGCCACTGCTAGATTAAAACCTATTGACGACCAAAACAACAGTGGTCCCCCTTCCAACCTTATGGTTATTAACTAACAATCTTGGGGGGAGGGTGCAGCTATGCATGACTCGTATTCCATGGCTGGATGCAGCTGTATATTGCTTTATGCACTTCAGGGCTGGGTGCAGCTGTAACTATTGTCTTGTACTCCAGTACTTGGAAGCACAGATGAAGGTTTTGATAAGCAGTTTACTTGACTCTTTCGCATTAACTGTCCGCAAGGAAACCTACTTCACACACGCCTTCACAGCCTGAACATGGCATCTGTAACTGTAAGTGCGTTGACATGTGTGTAGGTTAAAAATACTGAGCAACAGCAGACAAGGTTGGGGGCTGAGGGGGAAGACTCAAGCATCTATCAGGGGAAACAGCCGCCCACTTTCCAAGCTTCTCAAGCTCTTATATACCGAAGCTAGAAAAAATAAGTTTTGTAAACTTGATAGAACTATTAAATATACAAGTTTCTGAAATATGCCTTGTTCTCTTTATGAAACTATAAGATCTAATATATGCAAACAGTCCACATCTAAACCCAAAATATCCAGAGGCGCCTCTCACTCAAAACTCTTCTGCTTTGTCCCTCGTACTTCCCGCGATTACTGACAATGTTTACCTCTGCTTGGATGGAGTAGCAGACAGAAGAGTGGTTTGCCTTGCGGTGATTTATTAGCACAGAATAACGGCGCTGGGAAGAGAAACAGGAACAAAGTAGCTCTCACGCTAAACATCGACATGCGTGCGATGAGAGTAGAGTGGCCCACTAGTCTCACTAGAGATATTTGATGCAACAGCCGATGCTGTCCGCGACTTCCGCCGGGTTGAGGTCTGCGAGGGTTTGTACTAAAGGAAAATTAAGGTTTGTCTTGGTTCGCACCCAGTCCCTAAAATAATTATGCAGCGCTCTTTCAAGATTTAACAACTTCTATTATTAAGAATATTTTTAATAAGTTAAAGATTAACGAAGCTGAAAACTTAATTGCCCCTTTAACTCAGAGCGGGAATCTCGTATCACGTGGTACACCAGGAACATTCCAGAGCAACGATACTCCAATGCATTACAACACATAACACAACCAAAGGTAAAATTTAAAGTATGGTGTATGCCTAGGCCCCACTTGTCTAATGGGGTCCCAAAATAGCCGAGCTGCCACACTAGGACGAGGGTTTGCTCTCTTAAAGCTGCACTGACACCTGCTACTCGTTAGTCACACGATGGCGGTACACACACGCAACTAAACAAGGAGTTTATCACAGTCAGGGTGTTTACAGGAATGGGGTAGGGAGACTCAGTGTCGGGTCATTCAGAGTTGGTGAAAATATTTAAAACGATTTTCTGTCAAAAGCATAAAAAAACCAAATAAAAACTTGAAAAGAAAACTACAATCGAGGTCCAGTGTCACAGCACGCCAAGGGACGTAACATTCACGCCTCACGTCGTGGAGGGGACGCAACCAACACAACCTAGAAACTCAAAAACAAGTGTGTTGCGTCAAGATTGCCTCCCTTGAGCTTCTGATTGCCATCACGCAACATCAAAGGCTGTTACAACCACTGCAGCATGGATCCGCAGATGTAGGCATGGCTTGGGTTCCAACATTCGTAATACGAGGGAAGGTCGTCTTGTGTGTTTAGGGTGGGAGTGCAGACGATTGCTGGCTACGTGTACACACACACCACCCGACTCCACACCTTTCCTCCCTGGGAGTGGAAATACTTAAATAATACACATAAATTTTCATTCAGAAAAGAGAGAAAATAAAAGGTAAACAAGTAAGGGTGATAACAAAATCACTGAGGAACTAGAGATTTTGGCACGACGATATCGCAGTTCGCTCCCTTGTGCCCAGTTACACTAGCTAACAATAAGAAACAGAGCAGGTTTCTTCTTTCCAAACAAAAAGAAACCCTAAAAATTTCCAGTGACGAAGAGTTACGGTTTGGCAAAAAATGCTAATATTAGCGGACTATAGTACACAAGAGAAAGGGAAACAAAGATGTCATACCGATTCAACCAGTCATCTGTAAAACAAAATAAAGTCTTGAGTGGAAGAGAATGTTATGTCTCAGCCCTGTAGTTTTGAGTGGAAGAGAATGATGTGTCTTAGCCCCGTAGTGTGACGAATGGTCACTCTCTGTGCAGCAGAGATGCCCAATGGACGTTCGCACAGTTTCCACACAGACTCACGTCCGCTACACACATCTGTGGATTCTCTCAAAACCGCTTGACGGCTTGGTCAAAGGAAACTTGCTCGCATGTGTTCTAATCATAAATTCCATACAATATCAGTTTACTCCAGGTTTCTTCAACACAGACACGTTCTTTAACCGGAGTACATCCCGTTTTGAGCATTTCCGGTCTAGATCACGTGATGACAGTCCATCAGCAGCGGCACAAGCGGCCATTGGGCACATGGTTTGAACCTCTTGAGCTCTGGTCACAACAGGTGTTTCCGTGATCACTACAAGTGTTTCTTTTTATAAAATCACAACAGGTGTTTCCATAGGTAAAATAGTTTGATTTCTGTGATCACAACAGGTGTTTCCATGATCACATACAGGTGTTTCCGTGATCACTATACAGGTGTTTTCAACCTTGCGACCCAACGACGTTTACTGGAAACCGTCTCGACACTGCAGCTTGGAGATCAGGAGATGTCGTTCTTTCCCCTGTTCTGACGCTCTTCCTCTGCCTTCCAATACTGATAGTTGACTTGTAGGTGGTTCATCAGTTCGGGTATGTCGCAGTAATCTGTAATTTCAATGAAAACGTATACGGGACACATTTAAACACCTAAAGGGTGCCATGGAAAAGTCATTCCCTTGAAAAATAAAAAAACTCTTTTAATAATAATAATAATAATAATAATAACAACAACAACAACAACAACAACAACAACAACAACAACACAACAACAACAACAACAAGAAACGTGGGATTAATATATCGCATACTCACACTCGTAAAGAGCGTAGTCTAAGCCCTTGAGACAAGAACAAGACATGGACAACATACGAAAGACGGATTTATAAACAATAGTACTGATGACTAATTAAAAAAAAACAAATATAGAAAATGAAAGAGGGAATCGGGTAACAATAACTGAGAGTTTCGTGAATCTGCAGCGGAAGACGAGTAGGGAAGTAGCCATTTGATAAAAAGAAGAAGTGGGTAAAGACGGACTGGCATTGTGTGGACTGTTGTCAGAAGTGTTGCTCAAGAAAGAAATGTGCTTTCATGCGCATCTAAAGGATTCGATAGTGGGCATGTGGTGGTAGAGAGTTCCATTATTTTGGTGCACAGTAACTAAACTCCTATGACCGTATGTTGTTCCTGATGACAGGAGTAGTCAGGGTACGGTCATCAGACGAAGAACGTTGTCTGTCGTCTGTGGCTCTTCATCTGAAGTCGTCATGAAAGGAGCCGACAGTCCAGTCAATGAAGCGAAATTGCAGGAAAGATGGAATCGCGACAGGGTGCATTCATAAAGACAGACAAGGAATTGTAACGGGTTGCAAGAAAGAAAGAGACAAAAAGAGGATGTAGAAAGGGATAACGAAATACCAACTGCTTCAAAAGACTTCTCTAAAACACATTTACTGATGTAATACATCTACTGATGTAATTTGTCTCTCATTTGTAACTCACAGTCCCAGGCGCCGAACATGTCATTGATGAAAACATCGATGAAGGAAGTCTGGGACTTGGGGATGCTGCAGGTTTTGCGGTCAAAGACGGCCATGACCACCGGGAGGCCTCTTTCCTTTTCCTCGTCCGTCTGCTCACACACACACGGACGCCCACATACACAACATAATATTACAAGGCCACAGTGCATTACCTTGACATAAACCATTCCCACCCACTGTAATCACGCCATTCCTAACCATGAATTCGTCTCAAGGCACTTAATGTGTTCAGGTGTTTTCACCTGCAAAGGCTGCTGTTGTTTAATCAAAGGTGAAATTTGTTCCAAACGATTCTGCACCGCACGAAGGTGTGAAGTACATGCAGACAATAAACAGTGACAACTGACAGGTTCAGCTACTTGTTCGGAGACAACAATACAGCGGACGGAAGAAAAGGCTACACGATACCAACCTTTTCTGGCATCTACAAAATTATAGCTGAACCTTAAACACGACTTCTTTTAACATAAATTTAAGGCCTGTTTAAAAGGTGGCACAATGAAATAACAATTTCAAAGGACAAACGTGGGACGCCATGCAAAATGTCGATGGTATAAAGCAGGATGTCTCTGGCCACGCTCAGTGGGAGGAGGTGGGAGGAGGTGGGAGGAGGTGGGTGGGCGAGTCGTGGCAGTCGCTCTCACCTGCTGGCAGTACTCCTCAGCAATACGCTCCGCCCACACCGAGCACAGGTGTGTGGGACGCACCGGGTTGGACACGTCAGCACATTTGATGAGCATGCGCTTGATCAACGTCCGGTTTTCTGGAGTGGACAGTTGCTGGAAGATGGTCTCGTTGTCAAAGGACCCGGATGATGGCTGTAGACAATGTACATAGCGCGTGACGTAAGCTTTATTCTCTGAAAATATCGACTATGCACTCACTTACTTACAGTATACACCCAATTGCACGTAAGCCTTTATACTGCACAAAGCGATAGGTGGGTCGACACTTCTGGGTACGATACCCTGCAGTCTCACTCTTTCACATCAACATTATCTTTTTTCGTCGTCGCTGTCAACATCGAAGCGTACTAAGCTCAGTGACCAGTGTCAATCCCCTGAGCAAGATGTCTGGCGTACGGTCACTGATGGCAAACGTGGTTTACCGACTCACTTCATACTTCCGTTCTGAAATATTTCTTTGTTTTTCATAGACATAGCATGTTACATGTTTGTTGAGTGGGACAGGCAGGAGGTCAAAGACCAGCAAGACAAGTGACCCTGACCTCTGAAGCCTCATCCTCGCACTTAAGCACAGTCTTGTTGATGGAGTGCGTGAATTTGGACAGGTGCTCGAAGTGCTGTTTCATCTCTGTGGCCAACACCATGTCGATAATAGACTGCCGCAAGGCACGATAGTCTTCTCTGTTGACAAACAGGGCTATGTACTGTACACTGCCTTATTCACATTGTATACTTCACTCTACCTTATACTACATACTGCACTGTATCATTCACACTGTATACTTCACTCTACTACACAGTGCACTCATCATTCACACTACACACTCCATCATTCACACTACACACTGCATTATTCACACTGTATACTTCACCCTACCTTATACTACATACTGCACTGCAATATTTACACTACATACGGCACACTGCATTACTCACACAACGTATTACATGTACCCACTGCACACTTTTTATCTATTTTTTATGTTTTGTGTTTTGTAATGTACTCATTACTGTGGACTGCTTCGTTCGCCCTCCCTAAGTTCTTTAACTACACAGGAGCTTCGTGGAGGGAGGCATACAGGGACAGCGCGCGTAAGGGACAACAGAAGAGAACAGTCCGACATCACGGAGGACCTAGCATACCGAGCATAGTCCGACATCATGTAGAGCCCCAAACATTCATAGTCTGACATCATGTAGAGTCCCAAACATTCATAGTCTGGCATGTAGAGTACCTAGTATGCATTGTTTAACATCACACCAAGGTTGACAGCAGTGTCGCCCAGAGAGAAGGGAGCGATGGGTTTTGTGGAATGAATGGCCACCGAAGTGTTCCAGCCCATCAGCCTGACAGATTATGTCCCTGTGAGGTGCAAGCCCACCCTTCAGTGTCATGTGATTCTCCCAGGCGGGGTTGGGCTTGCCCGAGCTCCACCCCAGGTGGCGGCAGTGTGATGCCGGCTGCTTCGCCTGCTGCTGCCAGCTGTTCTGCGAGTTCACTGTCCTCTCTGACCTCCTTACAGGATGCTGCATGCCTTCGACTGGTGTCTCTCTCTCTCTGTACAGCTGTACAGCCTTCCTCCCAGCTGGCTGTCGTTAGTGTCACCTGTGTGACACCTGACCATCACCCCCCCCCCTCACTGTGACTCGCCCTCCAGGTGACATCATCGGTCAGACATGTTGGCCTGCTGGAAACATCACATTTCTCTTTTCCGACTTGTCGACAAACACCGGTATATTGTCGTTGATGGTGGATTTCATGTGCGGGTTGATATTAGCGGCTAGCTATATAATGGCCTAGAAGCTTCCCAGGATTCCGTTCTATTTATAGATTGATAGGTTGTTTCATTGACAGCAGCACAGCGTGTGACGTCACGGCCTTCGGGGTCAGAATGCCACAGACTGACCCGTAACAGACTAGGCCACTGCACTCTGTGACACCTATCCTTTCTTCGAGGTATTTGTCCTCAGGCAAACACGATCAACGGAAATTTCAGCCACGAGAAAGTTCAAGATGTTGCAAAAAAACTAGAACCGGAACTGAAGTCAACAATCTTCAGGGCATTACTTCAGACCAGCTATGGTGACGTGTTGTCGCATGTGTGGAGGGACAGGACTGGACACTACACCCAGGACTGGACACTGCACTACTTTTATCTTCCCCACCCGCGTTTGTTGACATCATATCCCTCCATTAGTTCACATGCCCTCATTTTTCTACACCATACTCCTTCACTTGTTCACATGTGTTCACACACTTCGTCATCTGTTCACATACCTCCGATATGTTCACACTCATTCCCACGTGATCACATAAGTCCCCGCCCGCTACCTACCTGCTGAGATTCTGGAAGATGTTGACGGAGGGGTCTTTGTGCGTCAAGCGAAATGCCAGGCTGGCATGGTGATTCTCTAGCACCGCCCTACAGACAGAAGGACCAAGCTTTTGACAGGATAGACAGAAGGTGCATCGCTCTAAGCTGCTACCCGTTCCTCCTACGTCATACAACTATCCCCTCAAACCCTCCCCAGCTATCGTACACATGTCAAAGCTATTGTACAGATATCCTCTCAACCTACCCGAACCTAGCCAAAGCCATTGTACGACCTTCCCCACCCTTCCCAGGTAGCCCTTCCCCACCCTTGCCCAGCTGGTGACGTACAGGTCGTTGTAGAGGAGGGCCAGCTGGTTGCCCTCGTTGACAAGGAAGGCGTTGGTGCGGGCCGGGTGATCCACATCGTGAACAGCTGCCGCTATCAAACACGCCACGCAGTCGGCGGCGTCGAAGACGGTCTGAAAACAGACAGCACCCGTAACACGTGATGAACACCCGTAACTTTACCCGAAACATTTCAGCCAGTACCTGACTCCTGCCACACTCAAAATGGCGCCAGTCGCACCGTTACACTGACATTTCATCAGAGTGAGAATGGTAGTAAGGACGTCACTCATTACTGTGCTGATGTGGTGGTAATGGGCCCGCTTGTCTCATTATCTCGATGTTGTTATAATGATATACTAAAGGGCGCTAACTCCTACCTTAGTGCGCTCACACTCCAGGAAGTAGGCAGAGGCGTGCAGGACGTCGGCGGCGTGGGTGGAGTTGTGGTAGTGGTTGCTGTCGTGGTAGCTGCTCTCTATAAGCTGCAACCAGGCCACCAGCACGCTCTCGGGAATACTGAGAAACTCGCACACCGCGAACCGCGCGAACGTCTTCAGCCCCAAGTAGACCAGAGGCCTGCAACAACCAATCAGAAAGAGCGTTAGAGACACCAGTGACCTGCAACAACCAATCACAAAGAGCGTTAGATACACCAACCAATAAAGCCCAGCCATAGACACATCGCAAATCTCACAAAAAAACAATCAGAAATACTCAACAACGACCTGCATCCAATCAGAAGACTGGTCTTGATTCACGCAGCGTGACGTGTTCAATACATAGCATACTAAGTACTCAAGGATGTGTCGCCATTGACCATCAAATGCATTTTCAAAATCAAAGAACTCCTCTAATAGCTACCTGTGAGTAAAGTGACAAAGTGTCTGCTCAACTCGTGAGTCAGCTCTAAGGGTTCAGCTCGTACAGCAAAACCGGAAAGTGTCAAAGCACAAGGTCATGATGACGTCAGTGTTATAGTACTAGTGACGTCAGTATCACAGTCATAGTGACGTCAGTGTTACAGCCACAGTGTTACATTCGTGGTGACGTCAGGGTTGCAGTCCAGGCGTGTCACTGAACATCTACGTCAGCAGTGATAGAGCGACTACTGTCATCAGATGACACGTGACTACCTTTTATTGGTCGCTTCCTCTAGCTGAATGATGTCAAAGTCCCACGTGGGCTCCCGCTCTAAGATAGACTGCACGTGCTCTGGAATTTGCGACAAGGAGGCCAGTGGTGTCAGGGATTGTGGGTGCCCGTGATGCGCTGTGGACAGACAAGTTGCAACTACCGGTCTGCACGTTGATGTACGTTTTAAATAAGAGGAAATGCTTTTACTCGTCAATAAAAGCTACTTCTTAAAAAATTCAATTAAAACTTTCGTAATGGATACCTTTAAATATACAAGTTCGCGCGGTTTAACGACGATCGAGACCTTCACCCCGACAGGTGTGCCACCAGCGCGAACGCCGGGCTGGAGATCAGCGGGGACAAGCAGCAAAATTATGGTCAACATCATCCGACTTTAGCAAAGGCTTTAGCAAAGTCTACAAATGAGGCAGCAGACAGAGAGAGAAACAGACGGAGGAAAAAAACTGGCAACTCGGAGGCTCAAGTGATGGTGATGCCGCTCTAGTCATAAACAACCTCGTGACCTCCACGAGCTGTTGTAATCAGTGACCTATGAACTTACCTGTTCTCTGATGCTGTGATTCGTTTCCAGACATACGCCGTTTCATGTTTTGCTGAAACGAGAAGAAATTGCGGGATCTAACAGCAACACAGATACTAAGTCAGTTCTTACATATTTTTATGGAAAGTGATAATAGTTGTAATAAGTTATTGTAACTGGCTTACAAACGGTTTGTGAACTCTACTTACGACACAACCCTCCTGGGACAGACCATCACACTGCACTATGTCCTGTCCACTCATTTCGCCTTTCTTTCAAATAATGGCGTTTACAAGCGCCCTGACATCCCTCCCCCACCCCCGGCATACACACACACAAACAGAGACTGAAGTACATCTCAGCCCACTTACAGAGACGAGACCCCCCACGAGGTCGGAGGTCATGGGGTCGTCATCACGCCCGAGCTGCGGGGGTAGGTGTGGAGCGTAGAGTTCTGACGTGCGGAGGATCTCCAGGACCTTGTCCAGCGCCTGGACTACGGTGGCGGGGCTGGACTCCTGGGCGACGTTGATCATGTTGATTACCTGCACACGTGACACACGTGACACACGTGAAACGTCCTACCTCACCTCGTGACGTGACATCGTACCTAGCCTCGTAATGAGAAGAAATCTAGGAAACATAACCCAGCTTCAGTGATGTGAAAACGATGGATGCAGTCAAGCGTGTTGCTGTAGTTATTACCTCCTACCTGTTGTGGACAAACACACCTACACACACCACGTGCACACAAGTCGCATGTTATAATTAGCGTCTACACGTGCACAACACACATTCCTCTCTCTGTCCTTTTATTATCATGCACTAGATGCACACGTTTGATATACAAGTAAGTGCCGAGTCTGACCATTGTGTACAGGTGATGTTTGCAGGTGTGCACGGATGAAAGGTTTTCAACCCAGCTTTTGATGAAAGTGTCTTGTACTTGTGAGTTTTACTCAGCCATTGCTGTCATCCCATAAGATTTTTTTAAAATTTCAAATCAAATCCCAATGAACACATATGGACACAAGTTATTACTTGCAGTTACTGAGGACACTAAGAGGGTTAGATAATGAAACTTAGATAATGAAACTTCGCGCAACATAACCAACACCAACGTCGCTAAACTTGTCTCAAGATGGCCGCTCTATCATTACAGACTGAACAGACTTGTTGTTTAGGAAATTAAAAATAAGCAGCTGTGAACAGTTTTAATAAAATGTTCAAGCCGAATAAGTTTTTGTTGTGTGTTTTGTTGTTGTTTCTGTCCTAGATGCGAGGTTCCGCATGACTGACACTTCAGGGTGTCGTGACTGACATCCGGGTATCGTGACCTGCTGGTCAACATCGAGTAAGGACAAGGGAGGGAAACACTTCCGCTCTGATGAAGCACAGCAGAGGAGTTTGATGGACAAGAAATGGCTGGCAGAGTGAGCGCCACTCACTTATCGACTTGCTTCCCCACAGGCCGCCGTCAGGTGGCGCTGCCAATCAATGACAAACACGCCATTAGGCGTCTCTTGACACCAACAGGCAGTAAAGTTAGGCACAAACCACCCAAAATCTTCACAAAAACTTCAATTTGGAACTCTTCAAAAATCTGAAAGCCTTATCGACCGACCACGTGAACATTTGAACAGACGTTGAGTGCAACCTTCAGTTACGGGGCGAACTTTGACCTCTACTTGTGTCAGCTCTTGCACTGTGGACCAGAAACTCGAGCGGAGCACAGCAGACGCCCAAGTACCCGGCTGGCATTACAAATTTCCCCAAAATACTATTTCAGGTCACAAAAGTCAAAGTAGATATTTATTTCTAATATAAACCTTACACACAAACACCTTTCAGCGTTTCCGATTTAAATGTTGGACAGAATAGTCCAACCGACTTTCCTCCTTTGACCACTGCAACTACAACACTGATCTCACTCAGATGTCTCGCACAGTAGTCTCACTCACTGTCACATTGTATTAATTTCTCACAGTGGTTCCAACACTCGTATTACATACGACTTCCACACACCCTTGTCCATACAGACCTCACAATCTCACGCGAAGGACACCTGTACCCTGTCGGACAGGTAACAGGTAAGTCTTACCTTTGTGATTGGAGCCTCGATGGTCATGGAGTGGATTCTGGCAACTGACTCCCGTCGTCGCGGTACCCCGTGCACCCCGCCTGATGGACACCCGACAGCAGACATGAGACCGCCACTTGTTTTTAACTTACACATACTTAGTAAACAAATTATTTATATTGAGGTTAAATGATCGTGTCACATTCACAAATTAAACAGAATATTTTGATAGACTTGTTTGATGGTCAACATATTTCTTCCTTCCTCTATCTCTCTCTCTGTCACACACATAAGCACACGTTGTTTCTCAGTTACTGACTTGTCCCTACATCATCACGATGACTGTTGATGAGGTGAATAGTGTAAGACGACGACAGTTCTCTCTCCCTCCATCTTGAGAATCCTCTGTCTCAGTGTTGGCGGGTTACGATTGTACTCAGGGTTGTCACCAAGTGTCTGACAAGCCAGAGCTGCTCTCTGTACAAGTTGACGGTTTTGCTAAGTCGGGTACATTTCACGAAATATTTGCCCAAGTTTTGCCGAGCTCAATCTTTATTGTCCTTCGCTTGTGTCGGGTAGACCTGAGGCCGGGCACGTGGTCTTGAGCAGACAGACTTCCCATCGAAACGAATAATTGTGTTCCTTTAGTAGATTTTACCTGGGGCTTGGCCGTCTCTCTTGACCTTTGTCCCCATACCTTTATAGCCAAATGACAGGTGAGTGGGTGCACCGGTTAACCCCAGAGATATGTCACAGCAGGCAATGGTACCCCAGGTCAACAGAGGACACCGCGGTTATCAGCCCGTTGATGACTAGTAGGACGACTACAGGCCAACAAATAATCGTCTGGCCAGGAAGGGGAGACATCATCGAGGCCTTGACACAGTGTGTGTCATGTGACAGTGTACGGCATGTCACTGGCAGCGTGTGGAAGGTTGTCAATATTGCATGGCTGCACCCGGGCAACCAACAGACCTTCCTCCTCTCACACCTTACTTCGATACAATCGCAAAAATGCTTTTGGTTGAAGTGTTGCTGTTACTCCAGGTGTGTGTTCCTAGCAAGTCATTAGTTTCTGTTCAGCCTCTGCACCTTTCTGTCCACGTTGTGGGGGACGGTGGGGAGTAGACAGATGGATGGAGGCGGTTGATGATAACGGTCCGACAGTCAAGCCGGTCTTGGGCGAGAGTGAGCAGGTCCTGACAGGACCATCATCCACTTCATGTTCATGGCCAGTTCTTTCTCTGTCCAGCGCGGTGTTGACCACTCTCCAAGGTACTCTATGTCTTTAATAAAGTATGGTGTTGGGTCACGTGACCAGACCAGACCAATTACACCGCTTGACTGTTGCAAGTACAGGTTTCAAGCATACTGTTCTCTAGTAGAAGGTCGATAGCTCCTGTGATAGGGAACTGCAATGACGAACATCTTCTATACATGGTGTCCCTCTTAGTTATAGAGAACAGCAGGGAATGTTGGTACTGTCGGTGCCTATGATAGTCTTTGGCATGATCACAGATGATGAGTTAATAACACCAGTAAACACCACCCCACGTGTTCATTGTGACATTATGTCACTTTTCTCTGGTGTTTTGAATGGGACACAAGCTGTCTAATGTAACATCGTGAATATCCCGCTGTTGATAGAGGTCAAAGGTCATGTCAAACTGACAAAACAGACTGTGGCTCACCGTTGGCGATCTGGTTGAGGGTGTCGCTGGACGCCATCCTGACTGAGACATACTGGCACGGCTTGCTGACAACACAGACAATCGCCATCATGCAAAATGTCATTTATTTGTATTATTGAGATATTTGTTGCGAGGTTAAAATGACAGTTAGCTCCCTGTGGGTTAAACGGCCTGTCATTACAGCTACACCCTATAATCTTATGCAATCACAGCTGTTACTGCCAGCACTGGAATGTCATGCAAATACAGTCAACTACTGTCATTACCCTGATGTCAAGTGGTTTTAATAATTAACTTCTGCACATTTTGTATTTTTGTTTGTTCCCCCTAAATAAATATTTAAAGCTGCGCCTGTAGGGACATCGTGGCTTGTGCAGCTCACTACAGAGAAGTACAACCCGATTCTTTACTAACAAAAGGGAGAACACACAATGAAAGCATCAAGAAGCCAATCAAAATACACAAAACATTGTTTTAGAAAGTTAAAGAGCCAATCACATTGCACTACACAGTGTATCAAACATTGGGAAGTCCAGCTGACCTTCCAGGCCCCAGCACTGGCGTGACCCGGCAGTGGTACGGAACGGCCTCCCCGCTTTTCCGCCTCGTGTAGTACGTGCCCTCCCAGTGCTGCAACAAGTCACGTGACGTCAGTTATAAATCGCTCAATTTCTTCTGTTTGAACGAATTGTAAGTTCTTGGTGTAGTCGGTGATGTTTCAGCAGGTGATTACATTAATGAGCTCAGAGCAAGGCGACATCTTCGCTCTCCAGAGAGGTTATAGCAACAGAGCATTTCTCTCACTCGATGTCTAGTCGACACTCAGAACTCTAAGATTAATTCATGTAGAACCTGTAATTAGTCACATCCAACAGCCAGTTACCTTTCCTTTTTTGTCTGGGAGAGCATGCACTCGTAGGAATCCCTGCTTCTGTCGGACCTGCTGACTTCCCTCGTGTCTCGCCCCACCAACTCCTCCCCGGTGTAGCCTGTCAGGCGCTCGTACGTGCGGTTCACGTACTGCACACGTAGAGGGCACGTAACAAAAGTATATCAAAAAAAGACAAACAGCAAAGTTATACAATGTGGAAGGTACAGAATGACAGACACACGACTAACATACCTGTCTACTGTGTGTAGTTCCTTCAATCACAAAGAAAGTTAAGGCAAGGATATATAGTGTTCTCCAAAGATTCATTACAGGAAATTACCAAAGAAATTATCCTGTCACTGCAACCTACAACCATTGTTTATTAAGATAAACATGTCTGTGTGGAGTTGGATTATTCAGACAACGACTGAGACCATCGTCCGGCCTGTCTCCACCCTCTGTTCTAGCAACATTCAACGTGTGTTCACTCCACCTGGACTTTGTCAACACTCAGGTGTATCCTGTCAACACTTACCTGTATTCTGTGGTCGTCGCTGGAGATTTCCACGGCGTCTGACACGTCATCGAGGGCGGTGATGAGCGCTGCGCATGCTCGCAGTTTCCGCTGCGTGCGCACCTCGCCGTGGGTCAGCTGGTGCAACTCGTTCATGCACACACCGATGTCCGTGTTCTCCACGAACCTCTGCACAAGGTGCAGCAGTCAGGTGTGACAATCAAGGCCACTGTATAGCATGTTTTAGTGTAAGGCAGCCTGAGAGGCTGTTAGCAGGTCTACTGACTGATGGCAAGTTCAGGGGCGAGACACAGACACACACCCGACATTATTATTATTAACCCAACATTGTTATTACTGCATGGCGCCCACACGGCTTTCTGTGGGTTGCTTTTCCTTCATTTGAAAATAATATCTGCTGAACTGTGAGCTCCTTTAGTCTATATATATATATGAGAGAGAGAATAACATAGAAGAGGATGTGGAAAAGTCAGGAGCCGCCATCAACAAAAGATACCCCCACCCTCCCACACGCAAGCTGCCGAACCTGAGGCGAGGTTAACAGGGTTAAAAGGAAGATGACGAAGGATAAAATGAATGAGTTTTCATCCAATCTTCCGCTGGTGTTATAGAGGAAATCAACAAAGACAACGATCAATAAGCAATATTTCTCAAATGTCTGTAGAAGTTGACTAGACAAGTCTACTCACCCGGTTGAAACCCATTTTAAGCATGGGAAGGACAGAGGCTTCTTCCTTGTCGAGAGGACTGGAGACAAAAACAGAGAAAACAACAGTCAGACGCCGGCGGTGGAAACTTGCAGTTTAAACAAACAATAAATATTTGAGATGTCAACACGTTTCCGGGGAAACGAGACAAAGTAACAATCAGGGTAGTGCTCGTGTTCATGTGAGTTGTTGTTGTTGACATGTAGTCTCTCCACACAAAGTCAACAACAGTCTCACCCCGTCTATGGCTGGTAGTACAAGTGGTTGATGAGAGTTCTCAGAGTTGAGTTAATTAGTCAATGAGGGAAATGGAAACATTTCACGAGTTTAACAGCTTCAAAACACAAAATACTGGTGTGAACCTTGACTAACAAACAAAATGTGTTAAAAGAACTGATGACAGTGTAAATGACAGCATCTGTTTACTGTGTTTACATAAAGTTTATTGTGTCTACATAAAGGCTCTCAGAAAACTGATCATATGTTAAATTACAACATCCTTTAGTTTTGTTACAGTAAGGGTGTCACAAGACTGATGACATTCTAAATTATCCTCGCGTTGTTAGTGGGAGTGGTGAGTGTATTGTAATTATTGGATTATATTTATTATAAGATTACACTTGAGTCTGTTATAAAATCAGTTCTGCCAGTGATATAGTTGAAGGACCTATGTGTGTACCTACTGTATACATGTCAGCTCGTGTCACAAACATTGTGTGTCAACCAGTGGATGGCAGTTGTCAGGGACTTACCTGGCCTTGGTGATGCCAATTATTACACAGAAGTCGCTGAACTTTGTCGCCCGTAAGGACCTGCACAAGGGAGAACTCAGTTCAAATGAAAAAATACATGCTTCATGCATTATTAGCAGTAAGACACCCTCATTATATTATTATACCTACATAACAACATAACCAAGGCATCATTATGGTACATTATTGTTATGTACACTCTTCATGCATAATTAGCAGCTAGACACCCTCATTACATCATTCCACCTACATAACAACACAACCCAGACACCATTATAGTACATTATTATGTCTGTATGCTCCATGCATTATTAGCAGCTAGACACCCTCATTATATCATTATACCTACATAATAACATAACCAAGGCATCATTATGGTACATTATTGTTATGTACACGCTTCATGCATTATTAGCAGTTAGATACCCTCATTACACCTACATAACAGTATAACCAAGACACCATTATAGTACATTATAGTACATGTCTATATGCTAGACACCCTCATTACATCACTACACCTCCACAACAACACAACCCAGACACCAGTACAGTACATTATAGTATATGTCTATATGCTAGACACCCTCATTACATCATTCCACCTACATAACAACACAACCCAGACACCATTATAGTACATTATTATGTCTGTATGCTCCATGCATTATTAGCAGCTAGACACCCTCATTATATTATTATACCTACATAATAACATAACCAAGGCATCATTATGGTACATTATAGTCCATGTCTATATGCTAGACACCCTCATTACATCACTACACCTACACAACAACACAACCAAGACACCAGTACAGTACATTATAGTCCATGTCTATATGCTAGACACCCTCATTACACCTACATAACAGTATAACCCAGACACTAGTACAGTACATTATAGTACATGTCTATATGCTAGACACCCTCATTACATCACTACACCTCCATAACAACACAACCAAGACACCATTACAGTACATTATAGTACATGTCTATATGCTAGACACCCTCATTACATCATTACACCTCCATAACAACACAACCCTGACACCAGTACAGCAGTACACGTGACTGACAGGCACCTACAGATTGTGTTGTCAGCCAGATGTCTGTTATTATCGCCTCGCCCCCTACAGAGGCTGGCATCGCTGCTGTTGCAGTCATCAGTGTTCACCATCGTCACTACATCGCTCTACCTACACAGACCTTCCCCGCCTCCACTGCTGAAGAGTTCGGGTGTGTTTTTTGTGCACAGGATCGTGAGAAGCGAAATGGAATATCGTCTGGCAAAGTGTATTTCTTTCTGATTTGTTTGAAGTTGTGGCGAGTGCTCGTGTATTTTACTGCAGTCTGTGTCAGACCATCACCAAAAACACGATCAGCCGGTGGTTGCTGACGCACATAACTGTTCTTAGTGGGATCTGTTAACCGAGAGAAAAATGCATTTTAAGATCTTTTTTCTCTCCCCAGACGTGAAACCCTCGTCAGCCAAGTCTGTGCTTTATACCCGTGATGAGAGGTGGTTGGTGAGACAATTGGGTGCTAACAGGCACATCTCACAGACAGGAATAACTCCTGTGGAGGATTTCCTGTGTTGACAGAGGTCGTCACTTCACACTGATTATCTGCACACACCGCAGACACCAGACCCTCCTAAGTCACACTACAGACACCAGACCCTCCTAGTCACACTACAGACACCAGACCAGATGAGAGGGCAGCATCACAGCACCTGCACCTGCACACCACACTCACCTGCACACCGACACTCACCTGCACACCGTGTCTGCATCCAGGGCCTTGAGCGTCCTTCTGTCTATGATGATGACGTCATGGTGTCGCTCCGTGAACTCCTCGACTGCGGCGTCTGGCGTGAGAGCGAGGCTACAGGAGTAACCTAATCGCTCCGCTGCCTGCCACAGGCTGTCGCTCTGAGCATCCTCCTTGTGGAACACCAGCAGGACCTGGAGACATGAACAGTAGTGTGAAGAATACAACACGATGTGAAGAATACAACACGATGTGAAGAATACAACAGGATGTGGAGACACGTGAAGACAACAAGATGTGAAGAATACACGATGTGGAGAATACAACACGATGTGAAGAATACAAAAGGATGTGGAGACACGTGAAGACATGCAGCCAACAAGTGAACACATCAGGATCTGAGGACTCGCAAAGCATCTACCGGTGACAGACACAGGTGTTGTACCCAGACAAGTATCTACCTGTGACAGACACACATTCACAGACCACGTGCACTGACTATTATCCACGTATACTCACAGTCATTGGTTTCTGAGGAATTCTCATGGTTCCGAAGCAAATATCAGAGTCTGCGTTCTGTAACAGAACAAAAGAAAGTTGGAGACCTTGTATTCTGGATAAGTTCTCTTTGAACATTGACAAGAACATGTTACTGATGTAAAACACAGCAGACGACAGAGCTGTAAGCTACAGTGATGCAGTCACACATGATTAGAGTGAAGGAGGGTGAGTGCAGGGAGTGAGGGAGTGAGGCGATTGACAGAGTGAGAGACAAAAGGAAAGAGAAGCTTAGTCTGCTGATGCCCATCACACCAGTGATGTAGGTGGCGTGTCCTTTCACATGCCGTGTATTTCCAGACACGTTTTTCTGTAACTGTGGATTTATGTGCAGACATATTTTACAAGTAATGTGTTTCCAGACATGTGACTGCCGTGTATCTGCTGCTATACTCTGTGTGCCGCCAGGCGCCGCTGCTGTCTTTGCCAAGTTTGTGCGCGTGCAGACCTGCTGTTGCCCACCGTTGGCCGCCATTGTTCCCCGCGTCCTGCATGTCAGCCGCCACTGACTTTCTTGTTTTTCTCGTGGCCAGAATTGAAGAGGCAAGTGATTAGCCGCAAGACAGCAGCTTATCTTGTCAGGTCGACTCTGTACCCCACGTCCTCACTCGCTCCCACACCTCCTCCACCTCGTGTCTGCGGTGCCAGATTGAAAGAGGAGGAGTACAAGATGAATGAGGGTGTGTACCCGGTATATTTCGCCATTTGGATGATAACAACAGCCCAAGGAGAGTGCAAGAATGCAAATTACCTGACTGCTAGGTGCTCGCGTGTTTCAGGAATGTCTCAGTCTTCAATGGCGCCGTGTACCAGACCGACAGCGCAAGAAACAAATTGTTGTTGACATCTCCCTTTGAACACCGAGTAACTCCAAGCATTCTTCCATTATCATGCTATTTACAGTTTAAAGTTCAATGTCATTACCATTAAATTATGTTGTTGTTATTGTTGTATAAAGTTTCCATGCTTCCTCGATACAAACTTTTGCCCAAGTCCACGTTCATTCTGTATGTTTACAGTTTACTCCAAGCTGGTAAACATTCAATCATCGGTCTCAACAGATCATTCAGTCCGTACACATCCATCAACCCACGCACACGTCAGCCGACACATAAATTAACTGACACACATCCGGCAGCCCGATGTTGGTATCGTAGTGCGATGTCTAGTAATCCATCTGTATCACTACTTGACCTCACAAAGTTCAACTACCGCAAACACGCTTTGCCTGAATGATGGCGTGGACTACATCGGGCAGTCTGTGTGCAACAGCATTCACTTTTCTTTAAAATACAATTATGGATTCAGAGCTCAGAGAGGATCTAAATGGTTTCTTTCTTACATATTGTTCCATGGGAGCACGGAACTGTAAGTGGTTTACCGTATCAAGTTCAAGACTAATATTCTCCTTCAGCAGCACTTTTACCTTTCCACGTACTTTACTCTTACCTCGTACAGACACCAGTCCTCACCACGTGCACTGTCCTCAAACTCATCCAAATGTTCTTGCAAAGTGTGACTTAGCTACCCTGGCGAATACGCAGCCAGTCTTGCCACATACGAGTCCATACATGGACAAGAGTTCAAAGCCCGCCCACGGTATGTTTATGGTCACAAAAGACTGTCAGACTTGTAAACAAACACCCAAACAAGTGGAAGGAAAGCTCAGTCCATGGAGAAACCCTTGCAGGCATGAGGAGGACTACAGACTCCACACAGTGGACTCCGGGAGGCAATCCATTCTTATTCTCATCCACGTTGTAACGAAACGAGTTAAGTGAGGATTTACTCATTTCTGCTGACAGGAAACGCGGTTTTAGATCTCTTTCTCTCAACACGCACGCGTCCCCTTTCGTGTTCTTTCCTTCACTCACAAAACACTTAGATTTGTCGTAGGCAACAAAAACTTTATAACAGTCAATATTAACTAAAGATATAGAAATGTCTGAGTCTTTCAGTTCGCTTCTAAATTATAAGATATACGTAAAATATCTTTCAATTCCGAAATACTTCAGCGCACAGGCTGCTCCAATTGTTCTCTTCATGTCACCAAGACGACATACACATGTTCCTTTCAATATTCTACGAACTGTCATATGTTTCTGAATACTTCATTATAGTCTTACTTACTCACATCCACAATTGCCACGTCTACGTAAAATCCTCTCTGCCCCCAAAACTGGCACCACAAATATATTCCGGAGGATCAACACATGATCCAAAGGCTGACACCACAAATAAACTCTTGGGGGTCAACACATGACCCAAAGCTGGCACCACACATACATCCGCAGGGATCGACTCACACAATATCCAAAACGAACACCACACACACTTTCTGTCCGCCTCTCTTCCCTGCTCACAGCCGTCTGCCCTCTTCCAAATATTTTTTCACCTTACGTCCAAACTAAAATTACGTCATAAAATGACGTCGGGTTCTGACGTGAAACCGCGACGCAACCAACACACTCTTATATGTAAGGCAAGGGCAATAATCTTTAAGAAAACGAAAGACAGGGGCAACAACCTCCTGTTTCTAATAGACTGGTCCGTGACATCTGCTGAGTAGACACCAGTGCAGGGAGTGGGAGGTTTTCCCACAAGAGGCCCACCCAAGCCTCGAACCAGAACCAGTGAAGTGGAGCGCCGTGGCTACCTTCACTTATCAGTGATTAATTTTGCCTTCACGTATCGGATACGTTTTTCCCTTACTTATAAGTTAAGTATTCATGAGTTTTAATTTCGCCTTCATTTCTCAATTCAACAAATCTCTCGAAACAGGAAGCGGAGATGCAAACATGGCAGGCCTTCTTTTTTCCATGTTCTGGTCTTCAGATTAAAGCTGGTTTATCTGTAAGAAATTACCGATGCGGAAACAGGAACTATAACTCACTTTGCATACAAACCTCTACTTCATTGTCTCCTTACGAAGATTATTTACACAGACGTACACAGCGGGTACAATAATACCCAATAATACCCACACCACACCTTCCTGTCTCTATACTGGTGTTGTCATGACCCTCAGCCTCCAGCTCTGCTCGTGGAGAACCTGGCGGCCATCTCGATGATAACACAGGCACAGCTCCACACAGACGGAGGGACGGGGTAAAGGACAGGCAAGCAGACAGGCAGGCAAATCGAAGAATGGATGGAGCGAGAAATGGACAGACCACTCCTTGAGACAGACATGTCACGGCGAGTGCCAGACGCTCCAGAGGAGACATCGCGTTGCCCGCCGCTCGGTGCCACCCAAAAGTGGATGGGGGGGGGGCGGGTACTTGGTGTGGTTTGGCCAACCACTGCTTACACCAAGACACCACGTGACGGCTGGTGCTGTCGCTAGGAGATGCTTGTTCCTGTCTAATAAACACCACCACCCCAGGGAAGGGCGCTTGAAAGGCATGCGTCATCGGATCAAACAGCAAAAAAAGCTTAAAGGGGCATTAAAGGCCTTTTAAATTTCCAGCAGAATGAAATAATCTTTTAAAATGTCTAGAATGTAAAGAAAAACTTTAAGGTCATTGAATTTTTTTTAGTTTTATTTCAAGACACATGCGAAAGTTCTCTTTAAAATGTAGGCGCTTTTCTTGACACTAGAAAGGCTTTATCATATTAAAGCTCGACTGTGGCGCCGCCTGTGTGCAGTTGTAAGGACATGAAAGGTGCGGTGCAGCTGGAGGTGCGACATTAGCAAACACTGTATGCAAAATGATCAAACAAATTTCAGCCGAGCATTGTGGGAACACTGCAAATCTTTAAATCAGTTCTCAAAATGATCTCGATGTGATCTCCTGTGGAAACACAAAGACCATCTGAACTGAAAGGAACTCGCAGGTCAAGTGTAAGTTCATCATTTTAAAGATATCGAGAATTGAAAATTAAAATAAAAGAATGTTAAGTACACTCGGCAATAAGAAGCTTTAACCTCCACGCACCACAAGCACGTTGAAACTAAGGAGACAGCAGTGAGGTGAACCTTTAACCTTTGTTGGCTGATTGACAGAACCCAGTGAACAGCGTATTTGAAGACGTGAAGACAGTAAAATAAAGTAGACAGAAGCAAACAACACCAAGTGATGCAGGCATGGACTGCTGCAGCAACAATAATACTTACTGTTGTAGATGTTCAAAGTAAATTAATTGGGAAATAGGAATCATCTCCCTTTGCCTCCTACTGAATGACCAGGATGTCTCTTAGCTAAACCGAATGGTGGCGCTGTTCTCTGGCACAAGTCCCTTCACGTTTTGACTGACAAGGCATTTTCCTTTCGAACTCTGACCTTCTCATCCGCTACAACGCCATTTTTCACAAGTAGTTTGGAATAGTGACTAGTAAACATTCAAAACTATTAAATATCACAATTTCCAAAAATATTAACCATAACTAACCAGTTGCTGTTAACATTTTAACAACAGAAAAAGAAATTCTGTAAGCTGTCGCAGGAATGACAACTCTTGGTCTACACCTGCATCCCCCAACCCATCCACCCACCCTCTTGTTTTTGCCACAGCAACACACACAACGATTGGCTGCAGCTCCATCAATGACACCTGGACATCGCCCGGCCCTGCTGACGTCACGAGAGTGAACTACTGTCTGTGACGTGTCTGAGGGAGCTGTGACAGGAACGATGACGTCATGCAGTCACGTGTCTGCACAAGGTGAGGCGAACACCACAAAGCCCTCGTTAGCTAAAGACAGACGAGCAGTGTCCAACTTCATCTCGCGGGATGTAGCGAGAAAAACCTCGGCGGGTAAAAACAGTTTTATCTCTCCTGCAACTTGCGCGCCTTGCTTCGCCCGCATTACCGCCCTTGTCTCCCTCCTGGGTTTACAAACTGGAAGATGGTGTGTCTTCGCTGTTTGCAAACCTTTCTGACTAGTTCGTGTGCAAATATGTTAATTTAATTTGCGGTTTATCATTGAATCACAGTCCCGTAACGAGATGATGTAGGTGGATCTCCGTGTAACTTCACGACGATAATGAAGTATCCTCCATCTCTCTCTCTTGTGTTCTTATCGTCACTTTCATTCCCTTATCAAATCAGAGGTTTAGTGACGGCAAGAATGTTAGCTGCAAATGGTGGAGTATAAGTTTACATTGTTTATATGTGTACTGACATTATCATTATTATCAAGTCTCACGTGTTTTGTACTCAAATTCTGCCTTTGGCTACTTGCAGACGACAAGGACGATGAACTTTATGGATAAATAGTAAAGTTCATAGATTTCAGGTCGACGATGCATGCAAAAGATTTTCTTTTTTTTTTTTTTTTTTGGATGACGATGAAGTCACTAGATTCTTCCAGTTGACAAAAAGGTCATGAAATTTTCCAGCTGACGATGCTGTGGGTAAACTGTCCGCAAGACGGCTAACACGCGCGCGCACACACACACCTGTTAGTACGTGTGATGGAGGGCGTCAGGAGACCAGGGGGAGGGGGAGAATCGGGGAGGAGGGCAGACACGTGACCCCATCTCCCTGCCCCCAGCCTCAGCCGGCGAGGTGGCCGTGCAAGGGCGACAAGATGGCGGCTGGCAGACTCTCCATCAGTCTTCACCACAGAGCGAAACAACATTGACACTGAGACCACACTGTCTGAGGTGACCTCACAGTTCAATCAACGTGAAGATGACTCGCACCTACATCTGCTCTACACGCGGGCGCCATCTGTCACGTGACTAGGAATGCGTGGATCTGCTTTTATGTCTTGGAGAGAGACAGAGACAAGGAGAGAGCAGACGACAGAGGACAACTCAGGAAACTCAGAGACTTTATTGATTTAACACCAGAGAGGGGCTTCACCGCCCACCTTGTCTCACTGAGAACAACAGCTGCACATAAAGTTTTGACAGAAAATTTCGAAAATGGCGACATCACTCACCGACAACCAAGAATCAAAGTTAAAATAGAAAATACTCAACACTAGACAACGCTAAACACCATTACAACTCACGATGTTTCGAGAATAGTCACTGAATATTCAAGAAGTGGACATAGTTTCTAGGTTTTCTTGAAATCGTCTTCAGAAGTGACCAAATGGCATGAATGTGTGTTTATGTGTCTGTGTGTTTGTGTGTGTGTACGCGCGCGAGCTCGGTAGCGTGCATGCGTGTGTCCTGGAGGCAGTTCCGGAATGAAGGTCTGGTGACAAGGGTTCCTGCAGACGAGCGCTCGCCGAGGGAGGCACAAGTGGCAGCAGACATCCGAGCCCCGCCTCTTCAGTCGACCGTGTCCCTGACGGCTACGTGGTAACGAGGTGACTGGGGCGCCCTCTGCCGTCCGAGCGCCGCTAATGCCGGCGACAAGAGGGCGTAACTCCGCAGTGCGTGCTGAGAAACGCCAGGGTCTGGTGGTGGGCGAGCGGCCAGGGGAGGCTACAGCAGGCGACGACAGGGGCAGAGGGTAGGCGAGGAGGGGGAGGAGAGGGAGGAGGGGGAGGAGAGGGAGGAGGGGGAGCACACCCCCATTTACCACTGAGACCCGCCGCTACCTGTAATTGTGACCTCTCGCAACCCAGAAATCAGATCACGTGAAATTTGCAACCGATTTCCTGAAACGCGATTTCCACCCAGCACGGGTCACAGTTACTGGCTGCTTAGCTCCCGGGTGGAGCCCCCTACTCCCCACCTCAGAGGGGTGACGTTAGTCGCGAGATGCTTTCACAATTCGTAATGGCTGGCCCGTCCTGCCAGCGAGCCGACTGTCAGCAGTTACAGCTGTGAGCGCATAATGGAGGGCAAAGGTGGCAGTCATCTCCTACCCTGTATAGCCGTCTTCTACGATCAGATTAGGATTTACAATATACAGCTGCAGCTGCTTTCTACGATAAGAGGATTTAAAATATACAGCTGTTTTCTATAAGACATTTTACAGCTATATAACGGTTTTCGGTTATAAGATGACGGATTACTTTATACAGCTGCACGTGCAGCTGTTGTCTATGAGATTACTGATGACCTTATACAGCTGTTTATGATAAGATGACATGGACAGTCAGATTGTACAACAAAGTGGATTGAAATAAACATTTCCAGCCAAACTTTTAAAAATCTTACAACTCCCTGAATTTACTAATTATAGTAAAGACAGGTGTGATGTGACGGATGTGTAATCACACACTGAGATCGATACTTCACTGATGTTAATGTCAATATTTTTATGTCATCTCAATATTCTGATGCTGTTGACGATACATTATGGAAGCAAAACAAATCCACAGACAAAAACATAAGTAAATATCGTAACCTTGAGTTAGAAGCTTGTAAACAGTTGAGTTGAAAGGTTAATCAACAAAGGTATGAGGAAAAGAGAGAAACAAATAAAGCAAGTCAAGGGAGGTAAAGTGTAGAAGGGGGCTACAGCGGGAGGCGGTTGCAGAGTTCGAATCTGCTGGTGCTGCTGTCTTGTCCGTCACAAACTTGACCAGTGACGTGCAGCAGTGCCACGTCACCATCCAGTCTTGTCTGTGGCTGCAGGCCTCGTGGTTCTCAGCCTCACTTTCGATCTCCACACCTCCTCCCCCGACATCCGCCTCCCCCCCCCCCCCCATTGATCTGCACTGAGCAGACTGGGTGCTGACTCACATGTGGGTAGCTGCAGTAACCAGCCCTCCTCCTCATCCACTCCGCATGCGCCGCCAGTAGACGAGACCTGCAGCCAATGAGCAGTCAGCATGACGGTCACGTGACGGCAGGATGGGGAGGTCATGAAGGCCTGCAGTGGAAGTCACATCCGCGGCTAACGCGTGGTGTTGCTGTTGTTGTTTTTCAGCGAAATCGATTGGAATTGGCGACGACAAGAGCCTCCAACCTTCTTGTCTTCTTTCCCACGCAGCTGCGAGGTGTTCAGGGAGGATTAGGACGGAGGCAGGCCGCGCGTTCCGCGCTCAGACAACAAAAAAAGTCGCAAGCAGTTGCCGGGGATTTCTAAACCTTCGGTAACTGTTACCCACGCTTTCTTTCACTGCTCACGAAAGGAACGAAGAAAGAAAGTTTATGGATATATTTTGCTGAAATGTCAGCATTCATGGGTAAGCTTCCCTTTGTTAACATAAGCGATTCAGACGATCGTGGATGAGGAAAGCGAAGTAAAAAGTGATGAAGGGGAATCAGATTCACCATCCGCGGTCTCTGTAATCACCAGCCACTTTCCCCTTATCCAACCCTCCCCCTCCCAACTCACACAGCGGCGAAGGAAATGTAATAAGCTGGCTATTTTCTGGCTATTTTCTGGCAATTCTCCTCATCGACCTGCTGGAAAAAAAGGGGGCCATCGTGAGCGATTCTTTATCCACCTCGCACGTGGCTGCTAAAAACATTCATTTAATCATTTTATTTTCTTCTTATTCTCTGGACCTGTCGGTACTCGGGCTGTGAGTGACAGCAATGTGAGCGCAGACCAATATTCCTCTTTTCAGGTCTCCTTCAGCTCTCCACCAGCACTCAGAAAGATTATTTTTTCCTTCTCTCCCTCACAGTTGTCGGCGCTGTGAGCCCCCGGAGCCTGGAAAGTTGACTGTTGACGACAGGGGAGACGAAAGCCGAGCTGACGAGGAGAATGCGGATGTCCACGTGTCAGGGTATTGCACAGGGAACAACAACAGCAACAATCAAGACGATTATTATCTCTATTTCTGAGATTGCTCTTCTTAAAGGTGTAGTGAAGGCTGTGACGTGCTGGGTGACGTGCTGGGTGTTGTCTGTGTCAGTGTGTCTATGTTTATGTGTTTATATGTGTGTGTGTGTTGTGTGTTTTTGTGTCTGTCTGCACGTGTGAGAAAGGAACTTCAGTCAAACAGTTGTGGTACATTTTCAAAGCCACACCAGGGACGCGAGAGCAGTGAGGCTCAAGGGGCAGACAACCTGTCAATGAACGCGGCGATGTGACAAGTGAGAAGCTGACGATGAGGGAAAGTCATAGAGGGGGGTAAGGGATGCAGGGGAAAGTGGTATACAATAAGTGATAAAGGGGGGAATCGATATAATCACTGTTAAAGCGGAGTGTGCATCACCAATCGATGGCTCACCTGTAGATTCACTGTTTCTTATCGTATCTAAGCAAGTAGAAGTTGGTCTGTAAGTGCGGACAGCATCCACTCGCTCCTTCCTCCTCACAGATGAGGTCAGAAGGGTAAAGACTGTGAAGCGGGGTACCAGGGTATCGGGGTATCAGGGTCTCCACCCCGTCAACTCAACATCGACAACTGAGGGCCACCTAGCTGCTCACTTGCGCCACAGACAAAAATCTTGTGCGACTGAAATATTTTATAATCGTCTGGTTAAACGAGACCAAGAAGTCACCGACAATTTTGTTTCTGTATTTTTTGTATTCACAATATACAATTTTGTTAATATTTTAATATGTTAGCGTGGTAGCCGGGAGACAGAGCGGGCTAATTTAAAAAATAAACAAGTGGATGATTTTTACCCACAAAACTAAATTTACTGAGGGGAGAGAGAGAAACTTAAGATCATTCAGAGAGAACAAGCTTCAGTGTGGCGAACTTTGCAATTTTTTTTTTTTTTATAATTTGATGAGATGTTGCCGGTCTTGAAGGGAGCGCCTTCACACCACCTAGCTATGGAGTTCATAGCAAACTTTTCGAGAAAGCTCGATCAGACATGTGTCGAAGACACTCCTTGAATCAAACAAATCTTCTTTGACTAAAAGTTTCAAGGGAAAAGTATAAACCCCGCTTGAGAGCCATGAAGGGAAAAGTGTGCTTGTAACATTGACAACTTTGTAGATGCGATGCAAAATTCTGTACAACTGCTCCATCCTTAGAATTATGTATCTCAAACAAGACTGTATACAGGTATAGAACTAAATACTATAGAACTCCATTTAGATTGTATACAGGTCAGTGGCGTAGGAACCAGGGGGGCAGCGGGGGCAGCCGCCCCCCCCAAGGAAAATACAGGGGGGGCAGGAATATCCTTTTGCCCCCCCAATATTTGAGACGTAATTCTCACAAAGAGCAAAGAACTGAAGAAAGGTAGGGGAACGTAGAGAGGAGACGGTCATCACCGTCACAAAAGCGGGCCCTGAGGCAAGTGGAGGCTCTAACACCTCTGACGATCAGATCGGGGACAGTCGGTTGGTATTGTTTGCCATGCTAATTGCAGGCTGTGTTGAAGCCTGAGCGAAGAAAGCAGCCGGACAGTACATCGGTACATTGAGTGTGGTCTCCCTCCCCCCTGCCCCATAATGCGACGCCTTTTCTTTGGCGGTTTTCGTTTGACCAACATAAAACATCCCCCACCCACTCGCTGTCACCCTAAAATTATCTGCTATCGCTTACAACCGAAGGGGCCGCACTGGCCATCGGGAACACAGAATGCCAGTAACGAATTAGTTGCATACCAATACAAATTACCCCAGTCTTGCCAATCAGACAGGAACCCTTACACTTTGTGAAAAGCTAGCGAAGCACGAGGACTTCCATCTTACTAGACACCAACGGTTTAGTGCGAATTGACGGCTTTGACTTCACCTAAGTAAGGCAAAGACTCTGAGTCCCTATATTGGTAGTTTTCTTTAGAGACAGAGAGACTGGTATTGTTGCTATCTACGACTCAGGGGGAAGTGCATAAGTAACGTTTCTAAAACTACACAAGGGCACTCTTTTATCATCAACGACTGTGGCTGGTACTCAACATAAGTTATCTGTGTTATACTGTTTGGTTTGTATATATGTGTCCGTGTTTTGGTAGATGGCCATAGAACGTGTCGCATCGCTGGCTCAGCACCGTCGGGTAGCGGAGCGAGGAAGGGGTGGCCCTGCGGCCATTCCCACCCTAGTTTCGTCCCCTGGCCACGGTGGTCTGGCCAGTTTATGGCCCTTAATTATAGGGTAGCCTTGCGTCCCTTCCTCTCTGGTCTCTTTGATTCTCTTTGGGGTGGATGGGGCTATTTTCCCACGGTGTGCGGACACCGAGTTCAGGTATAGGGCTGTGCCTCTTTGTAACGTGTATTATCTCGCGGACGCTGGTCCCTGTGGGTAGGGAAAGGTTCTGGAGGTTTCTCGAAGCCTATAGAAACCTGCCACACAGGACTGGGAGGACGGCGGGACGGAAGAGGAGTTTTTACGGTGGTGGAGAGACCTGTGCCCGTCTCTGGGAGTAGTCGGGGGTTTGCCACGTGCTGTGTGTACTGTCGCTGGAACTGGCGTGGTGTCTAGAAGAGGGTTCCAGCAACCAGCGTATTTTCCCCGCGTTTGTTGTGAGATAGAACAAAGCGTGTCACCAGCCGTTGGGTGAGTAGGCTTAATTAATCTTTACTCATTATGCGTGTATTTAAAGAGAGGGTTGATCTGCTTAATCTGGACGAGATTGCAATGGAGTTCATTAATAGAAATCACCGAAGACGCAGTTTTTTTGGCACACTGACTTGCCAACTTTGATTAATATGATTTATATGATTATAACGTTTATCACATTTCTTGTGAATGCGTTAGCCGGGGAGTCATTCTTTAATTTGTTTTTTCTTATTTAATGCTGCTTTGCCTTTTAACAATAAAGCAGCGTGTTGTGATACTGTGTACGTGCGTGTGTGCAGTACCCCCCCCCATCCTTTTTTACGTAATGTGCGAGTGCGAACGCCGCTCACTGTCAGCAGGGAGTTTGCCCCCCCAACGCCGAACATCTTCCTACGCCACTGCAGGTATACCGGTATACAGCATTCAGGACTGCCACTAGAAACAATGAGGGACAAATGCTCAGCGAAGTCCACACAAGTGTCTGTACCACCAGTCAGCATTCAGCCAAGCAGACGACATTCCGGATGAAGTCTCCATCAGTGAAACCACTCAAAGCCAGACTCCCGAGACTGGACATTACGAGAGGGCAGGTGGGACAATGGACAGGACCCAGCAGAGGTTGCGGTGAGAGGCTGAGGATGCAACACGCTCCCATCAGGCAGTGCGTCACATCATTTCCAAACCTCGGCGCGGTGCGTGCCAGGTCACGTGACGGCTGCGGCACGTCTGCCCAACAATGCAATCCCATCTTTCTTGCACAATAACCGATCAAAGACTATCATTCAGACAGGCGTCTGCGAGCAGCCCTCCCCAGCCTCCAGCCTCACCCTACCCCACCTCTCCGCTGCACAAAGACAGTAAAATTCCATCTCACAGACCTGACATTTTGATGGCGGCATGAAACTCAAGCAAGACCGATCTTTGGCAGGAAGCCCTCGCCCGCAGACAACTGTCCATTTGGCGGCTGTCAGTCTACTTCGCAAGAAAAGGCAGTCCACCCTCCCCATCCCCTGCTGCCAGCGTGCACACCCTCCTGTACAAGTGTAGCATCAGCAGCGAGCTAAAAATAGCCGCTGAGTAGAGCTCGACATCACAAGCATCGTCAGTCCTCGGAGTGCTCAGCTCACAAAGCTCTGGATTACAGGCGAGTGATGGGTGGAAGGAGCAATGAAAGAAAGATGCGAACCAAAAACTCATCCCTGTTTTTAATTTTTCTGCTCACTTGCTCCTAGTAAAGGTGTTCACACTACAGACAGTCCGTACATCAGTGAACAGCCGGATATACACATATATATAATTATATTTAAATGAAATAATAAAAATAAGAAAGCTTAGTCAGGGTAAAGAACGTTATCACAATCACCGTCATCTTTATCGAAATCATCTTTTTCATTAACTCTAGGTCGCCATTCCAATGACGTCACCGAGGGTGATGCCCGGATGTCACAGTCGTGACCGTTGACTTACCACGGCGTCAACCGCGAGCCGCTAACCGCCTGAGTTTTCTGCTGTAAAACCACAGCACCTGCAGCAGTGAGTTTATTCCAGCAAATCAGCTTCCACTCCTCCCTTCCCAGGACACACTCATTAGTGTCAGCCTCCAATTGGGTTTTCGATTCCGTCAGCTTCTTTCCGCCATCACGTTCTCAAGCAGAAGGAGGAAGAAGAGGAAAGGGTTGGGATGGGGTGTGCTGGGGCAGGCGGGGTGGAGAGAAACAAAGGGAAGAGAATGGCCGCCACTGGCAAGGGAGAGAGTGCCATCAGCAGCCCAGCAAATCGAGATGCTCTGGACGCAGTCGCAAGAATAAAAGGTTTTCTTTTTTTTCTAGAAAATAGTCCAACCGTCCATTGGCAGGAAGTTGGTTGTCGTCATCTGTCTCCATGTCACGATCACATGTTGTCCCAAGGGACAAAAATAAAAGAGAAAACATTCACTTCAGGAGATGCCAAGAACAGAATCTGTTCTCTGCAAAATCAACTCCAGGCAGCGAAAGAGACAGACAGTGAGACAGAATGTTTACTTGTTTGTTCATCTTGCCTGTCACTAACCCTCTCGTTATCTGTCATCATCATCATCATCATCACGTTTCTCGGTGAAAACTGTTACAAGTGGATGATGTGACAGCTTATGACTTGAGACAACAAACCGGTTACGAGAAAATAAAAGGAGACGAATCAAAATCAGAGAGAAGAGAAGGCTGGAGAAGACAAAGATGGCGGCATGGAATATAAGTAATGTTTGTAGTATTTATGTCTGTGGTGTTCAGTGCGATGACACGTGACTGGCTGCCTGCTTGCGAACGACGGTCCTGCGTCGGTGTTTGAGTTCACATTCAACATTCAAGTCTGTCGGGTGGCGATGCTAGCAAACCTCTGGACACAAACGACTGCGTGGGAGGACAGCCATCCAAGAGCCATAACATGGACACAGCCTGCAGTCGGCAGATGGCGCTGGCGCCAAAGAAGAAAACAATGGTGGCCTTTTATCGTCAGCGATAAGGGTTCAAGTCCAGCGCAAACCGCCCTCCACCTCCGGCACCGCCATCAACATTATGCTCCGCCCCATCCTCGTCCGCCAAACGCCGTTACCTCCGATGTTTATGCCACCAGCTGGCGCTGACTGCACTCAGTGGCTGTTTATGTCTGTAAACAACAAGGTACGCCACTCCACACGCCGCTCTGTCCTACACCCTGGGTAGAATCTGTTTTGTTTAGTCCAACAATGGAGTCGCCGTGTACCTACAGCCCTTGACGAACATTCACAGTTCACACACAAGACGAGGGCTGGCTTCGCTCTACTGCTCATCAATGGCTTGTGTCCCTTGTCCACCCCGTCAGAGTTCTGTCGCTTTGAGTAAAGAGCTACCCCGGTGTCGTTCTACAGTCAAAGAGTGATTTCCCCCTGGTCCTGTCTCTAGACTGACATGGCTGCTGCTCAGGTTTGCCTACAAGCTCTGACACACATCCCAGACCTCAGCGTGTCTGTGGAATCGATGATTCTGGTGTGTGACTAGAGTCTGGCAACGACTTCTCACGATCACAGTAACTAGTCACGTGCTAAGGAAGGTGCGTGTGGTGAGTGGTGTGCTGGAGGCAGATGGAGTGAGCTTGTTAGACCGAACTCATCTCGATGTCCATCTTCTTTGCCAGTTGCGAGCCGTGCGCAGAGCTGGAAGGGTCTTGCACAAGACATGCAAACCCTCGCAAGGTGAGGTACAGTGCAACGTGATGCCCTCCATACCACAGCGGGGGCACGTGGGCAAAGTCCGCTGTGACTGAGGGGTACTGAACTCATGCCGTGCCTCCGCCTCGGCACCACACAGGCAACTCGGAGCTGCGTGGCAACCAGCTCTGCTTCCGGTATCTCCTTACATGACTCTTGCCCGTGCTCACCTGACTCAATCTCACCGCCGTTTCCTGACCAGAACACGATTGGAAGCAGCACCAGTCCCGCTACCTCAGTCAGCTGTCACAGGAACTGGAGAGATCCACGTCACTCAAAATCTCACGTGTCAAAGTGACCACTCCCAGAATTAATACACACTTGATAAGAGAGGCGATCTGTGCGGTATGTTACAGACACACCGACAGTTGTATACGACCTGTGACGTACTGACACGTCACCGACACACCAACAGTTGTAGACTTTGTTTGTTTATTTTTAACGCCGTGCCAGCAACTAACATGGCGACAAAAAGCAATCATTAACAAATTTAGGGACAAACACCCGAGTGACATTCTGTAAAAGTCAACGCAGGAAGTAAACAATATGTAAAAGAGGGAACAAAGTGTACAAAGGTCACCAACAAACCAGAAAACATCTACCCTCCTGATTTGCCGGCAACACGTCACGACGATAGGTCCAGACCTGCCCTCCACACCTGGTGACGTCAAGCCTTCTGCTCAGGTAACGGACGTGACGTCATTAAACCCCCAAGCACTTGTCTAACCCTTAAATATACGTGGTTTGTTTTTCTTTCTGACAAAAAATGTTAGAGGAATAATTTTTGTTTTTTCGCGAGAGAAAAGCAGACCGAAGTGTCACGGCCAGCGCTTGGTGAGTGGAAGAGCGAACATTTGTGAGGAGCTACAATCAACGCTCATTGCTTCAGTAAGAAAAGTCTGCTTGAAAATAGCTTCGAGGTGTTGACACGAACAATAAATAGGTGTGAAGGTTTCGCACTGCTACAATTTACGGTTTAAAACTATGTTGTCCCTGGCAGGTGGGGTGCAGCTCCCTGCGCTGTCCTTGGACTCGCGCCCTTACCGAGGATGCGAGGAGACAGAAGATGAGGGCGGGAGAGGTTGAAGCCATCGTATTACACCATGAACCTTGCATCCCGGGCAACAACACCCAGCTTTCTAGAACTGTTAAAAAATACAAAGTTTGGAATGCTGCTGACATGCCAGTGGATGAGCGGAAGAGCCGCGGCCATGTGTCGAGTGCCCGGATGAACTGACGGCGAGATCTCCAACACAGGAAGAAAGTTCTTAATGGCGATCTGCATGATGGAGGTCTTTAGCAGGCCGCCTTGGGTGGTGTCTGTCTAGAGGCCAACACATGGAATTGGTGTTTCTAGAATGAATATGTAATGGACTGGTCGTGTCGGTGGTAATGTATGTAATGAGGCTGGCGTCTGCAAGAGAAGCTTCCTAACTGAGCTTTCATTGTCAGACTTTACAGCAGCAGTGGATTTTGTGTGAGAACATCTAGGGTCACTGAGTGGGTTTCTATGTAATAATAATAACATCATCTAAAGCACCTGACATGGTTTCTTCGTTTTGTGAGAGTGTCAGGTATGAAGGTGGATATGTTGATAACGAAACGGATTTTGTTCCAGATGCACATTCTAGAGGTCTTGATACTTTCACCATGTTATTTTTCTTAGCACAGGATCATTGGATGTACACCCCACTAACCCTGACAGGCAGCAAACCCTTGAGGTCTGTGTCTGTCTCACGGTGTACCAATAAACGGGTACAATGACTGCGCACCCTTTCGTCTCCGTATTACCGCCTGTCAGCATGAATCACGATTCCATCAGATACTGTGTCGTCCTTCTGAGATAAATATAACAGAAAAACTGTACTTTACTTCTGAAAGTAACGGCTGTGGTCAGGTGGAGGAGCTGTTTATAGACCAGAGAGGTAACTGTGTAACACGACACCCGGGGTATGGAAGGTGAGTCTGACAACAGTTGTCGGCCTAAAGCTGTCACATCAAGTCGGTCCTCGCAATGACAGCAATGTTTTCAACTTTGCAATGTTGACACGGAGCTGTGACCTTTGTGGGGAGACAAGTCAGGGTAGGTCAGGACACTGCCAGCTGCTAACAAACCTTCATTGCCCTGCATTGCTTAGCAACTATCAACAAATGTCAACAAAATGTGGAATAAGAAAATTGAGTAGCACATAAAATGTTTTGGGAAAAAAGCAAACAAGCGGTAAAAGCGAATAAGAGAGAAATGTAAGTGTAGGTTTGTTACATGTCAACAAGGCATGTTGTGCAGATGACTGCAGTCTTGTTTAAACTACACCAAAGTCGGCAAAAATAAACATGACAAATGTCAAGGTACATGCCATGGAGCTGTTCAGATGATGACACTTATTTCATGACGAGAAACTAATTCCCAGAATCTGACAAACAGACTCCCTCAGCTTGTGAATTAAACCAAGTTATTTGAACAAGAAACAGAATCCGGTAAATATTTAAAATGAAGTAAATGCAGGCGCGAAAAGAAAAAGCTGACATTCCTAAGAAAGCCAGGCAGAGACTACAGAGCATCTTGTGACACTGTGAAGTGTTTATCTCAACCTCCACACAGCGCATTACCTGTAAACCCAGGTGTAAACCCAGGTGTCTGAGAGAGGGTGTAATCAGGGTTTGCTTCCTTTGCTTGCACCTGATTCTGTTTGCTGTTTGTGTATTTAATATTTAGCGAATTTTTACACGATGAAATAATGCAGGCTGAGCACTACTCACTGCCTGTACACCGTGTGGCTGGTCTCTGAGTGGACAGACTATCACTGGCTGATGTGTAATTACCTCCTCAACCTGCTAATTACTTCTAATGTGCTCTTTGTGGTGTACGTGTGGCAAAGTGTTAAAAGTCACAAGTAGGCGGTTTAATTACTCTGAATGCTGCAATAATTACTGTCAGATGAACCGGTATGGCTGGGTTACATTGAAGTGACACTAGCTCTGAGTAGAAGATTATTGTTTGCTATTTGCTGGCGATAAACACTAGGTAATGACAAGTAGTAATTACATTTCCTTCTCATTTGGGAAGATAACTCTTTCACATCTAAAATACGTGAAGGTTTGAAACTCTTCTTATTGTTTGCTAGCCTGCACGTGGCGCACCATGCTCGATCGGTATAAGGGTTTGATTCAACCATACATCTACACCTTCACGACAATATTACGACAGGTACCTTAGTGGACAAATACAGATGTTCATTTCCACCATGGGCAGCTGTGAGCTTGGGCAGCTGTGTACTCAGTGAGCTTGGGCAGCTGTGTTCTCTGACAGAGTGAGTTGGGGCAGCTGTGAGCTTGGGCAGCTGTGTACTCTGACAAAGTGAGTTGGGGCAGCTGTGTACTCTGACAAAGTGAGTTGGGGCAGCTGTGTACTCTGACAAAGTGAGTTGGGGCAGCTGTGTACTCTGACAAACTAAACTTGAGCAGCTGTGTTCTCTGACAAAGTGAGCTGGGCAGCTGTGTAACCATACAAAGCGCACTCCGACACTTTATTTCCAGAGTCGTTTGTCTTTCCTCCCGCCAGATAACGGCCGCCATGCCGCCTGTTGTGTCGAAATGCAGAAAAAGGCGTGAAAGCTGTATCTGGCACGTGCCTCCGTTTGCTATGGCAACACTTCAGGCGGGGGTCGGGGGAGCAGAGCTGGCTGTAGTCACGCAAACACCTGGGGCAACTGTCTACTGTCTGCAGCTATCCTCCCCGCACCTCCATCCCAGTGTCGTTGACAACACCAGGCACCAGCCTCGTTCTTCATCCTACCGCCTTCTCTCTCTCTCAGTAAACTCTCGTCTCCCACAGCTCTTGGCAGCTGTGAGAGCAGCTGTTTCTCCTCCTTGTTAGTGGCAAATCTGTCCTGAACTCGGAGTTTTATTTAGTTTTTGTACCTGTATGCTGCTAATTGTAAAGTCCTCCAATTAAGACGCGGAGGTTGTGAAGTTTTGCTGAGCCTCTGCTTCCCTCAAACAGTAATCTATTTCACTTTCTTAACTTTTTTAGTGGCCATACTTTCGTTTAGTCTTTTTCCATCGAGTGTACTAAGCTTCATTGCTTTTAGTGGAAAACCTAGGAAGACCTGCTATTTCTCACTCCGTGGTGCCGAGTACTCTAGCCTACCTTACAAACAAATCCTAGTGAATGTTCAGAGACGAGAAACCAAGATCGCAGAAAGTCTGGAACTAAATGCAGACAGGAGCAAGGGGAGCTAACCCTGTTCAAGTGGGCGTACATCTGGTAATGCCTGCGGGTATGTGAACTTTTCTACCCCGGTGTCACAGTCCTCACACGCAGGAAGGTTGTCGTGGCGATGCCGTGTGTAGCCGACTAGTGGCTCACCGGGTGTAAACATGTCCCGCAACTCGTCGTGCTTCCGGCAGTACAGCGTGGCGTGGGTGGCACCAACATGGCGGCGGTCCTAGCGATGATAAACATGTTTACTTTGCAAGTTTCTACAGATGACTATTTTTGGCCCCTGATTTGAAGACCTTCAGAGTGGTGGCAGGCGGCGACACCAGCAACAACCTCAGCTACAAGGTGGGCGAGTCTATTCCTCAAGGCTTTTCTACGTCACGATGACGTCTTGGTTACGTCACGATTAAGACAACAGTAAAGTAAACAAACCGCCACAACAAAAACACAACAACATCTGAGAGGAAGTGACGTGGAGGAGGTGGCGGAACATTTTCGCCTCGTCTGATTAAAAACGAGTTGGTCAAGTCGATTGCGTCACCAGCGCGGGCTGTTCATTCGATCCGCCGCACCCCCACTCCACACCACCCCACCCACACCACCCCACACCACCCCATCCCCACCCCACTTCCAGGCCCTCCACGCCGCCCAACGGCCACTACGCATGCACCGGTCGGTCTCGATAGAGAGAATAAACAAGTAAACGAGGTTCTAATGGAATGAATGACCGGGTGGTGCATGTACCCGCGTAGACATGCGTAGCCCGATACCCGGCCCTGCCAGGACAGCAAAACATTTCAGCTTGCTCCCAGCTCCTGTCCACAAGAGATGGAAACCTCATCGGAAAACAAATAAAGGAGATTAAAACATGAAGACAAAGAGCGAGGACATGCACGATAACAGTGCTGACCACTGAGGCACGTGTGTAGGTCAGTCTGTTAGTCAGTCTGTAGGTCAGTGTGTAGGTCAGTCTGTAAGTCAGTCAGCGAGTAGGTCAGTGTGTAGGTCAGTCTGTTAGTCAGTCTGTAGGTCAGTGTGTAGGTCAGTCTGTAGGTCAGTGTGTAGGTCAGTCTGTAGGTCAGTGTGTAGGTCAGTCTGTAGGTCAGTGTGTAGGTCAGTGGGTTTGTCACTCTGTCCCCTTGCAGTTTACTGCGGACTGAAGCGGCACGTGCCTGTCGATGGGATCAACCAATCGGAGCGTGTTTATTCGTCGCCATATTGATCTCGCTCCTGACCAGATGCCGAGCTTTCATTATTCGCACTTCACGTACAAAAAGAGGGAGGGCGAGGGAATAAACGGAACAGCGACTCAGATGTAGAAGCCCAGTGTGAACACCTTGTAGCAGAGTGAACACTGGTTCAGAGCAAACCACTGCGCTGTAGTGAAAACAGATTTACACACACACACTAACACATACACACACACTAACACATACACACTTACACATACACATACACTAACACATACACATACGTAAGCACACACACACATCCCCACCCACACAAATACACAGATGGAGAGGCTGATAAGAAAAGTAGAGAAGGAAAAGAAAGGGTCAAGAAAAGAGGGCGAAGACAGCGGCGATGTGACCTGTGACCGTGGTGTAGACACACTGACCCTTGTCTACACACTGACACGCACACACACTCACAGACCTAGCAAGCAGACGATACCAACGTCTCATCAGTGAACTGGCGGACAGATTACCTTGGTGACGCCTGCTTGTCTAAGAGAAAACCTTGAAAAGCCCACAGCCGGCGTACGAAAGCACAGAGATAAACAAAGGTGTGGAAGTCAGCGTGACCTTTACAGTGAACTCATCAACACTTCAGGAGAAAAGTTTCTGTCTACATGTACATTCTCTCCTCTCATCTGTGCGTCGTTACACACACACGCACTACGCACACTTGTGCCTGCGATGTAGGTAATAACACAATAATAACACAATAATAACATATATAACACAATATAACATTGCCGACACGGAGTCGAGCGCTGCGGCAAGACAACCTCTGACCTTTGAAAGGCTGGCGGCGAGGGGATGTAGATGCTGACAGCCTACAGGCGTCTGCACGTTGTTGTGGCTGACAGGAGTCAGTAGTAAGTAGGTGAGTATACTTGCTGCTGACATCACATCACGGTGAACACATCTCTGTCACTCACGCGTACACACACACACAGACACACAAATAAACGGCGCTAAGTAAGCCGAGAGCTTCCCACGTGACCAGATGCTACCAGGCGAGGGTGGTGCTGCACGGCCACAGGTCGGCGACTTGCATGAATGCACGTGCACATGACACACTGCGCTAATCACAGCCTTGACCTTTCACTGGGGGAAGGGGAGAGGTGAGAGGTGATTGTCTTCCCCTTACGCCAGTTGCACAACGCTTTTTGAATGTTGAACACACTAAATTCTTTCAATTTTTGTCTTTAAATTATAAAGCAGTTTTATGCAAAGCTTCTAGACACAAGTTTGGAACATTTTAAACTAAATGAAATGTGTTTTAACGGTGTTTTAACTCAGACCTCTCATTCCGTCAGCACGAGCTGACATCAAACATGGCGGCTGTCATGGAAAATTCTCCAAATGATAATTATTCACACAGGGTGCGAGCAGAATTACTACATGGATTGTTGACTCGTCATATTCAACAATAGTATATAAAATAAAGTTTCATTTGGTCAGCCAGGTGAGCGGTCGGAAATGAAGGCCGCAGATTGACACATCCCCACTCGACCCTCTAGTGACGACCAGACGACTCGACCACTGCCGCAATGGTGGAAATGCTTTTGACCAAATATGGAAACGCGCGCGAGTATAATTTATTATATGTTGACATTCAGTTTGCAAATGAAACATTTAATACATGGTGAACGATGAGCATTTCAAGTGGGTAAATTCAGATTATTTTCTTTACATGGCGTACATGATCTGTGCTGTTGGGGCTCTTCAACAATTCTGTCGATGTCAGTTTGTTCACAGATCTGTAGAGGCATTTCCATGAAACAATTCATAGCGGTTTTATTTCATCACAGGGTTTTTGTTTGCTTGTCAACACTTGGCGTTGTTATCTGAAGATAGTCATGGTCATCGCTTTTAAAACCATTTTAGTCAGTTTCGAACATCTTCGAGCTGTTTTCCATTTAGAAGTTTCTTAAAACAATTCTAAACTCTTGTTAACGGTTTACAGGAATTTCCTAGGTACACTTCTAAACTTGCCCTACAAAATAGTTGTAATGTTTAAACATGCATCGTGCAGCTGGGCCCAGGGCTGTGACCAGGAGACTAACTACTGCCGCCACTCATTCCATGGGATGCACTTCAACTGTCGTTAACGACCAATGAACCTAACGGATGCCGCCTTTAAATGCAGATCACAATGATGTGACAATACCCCAGTACACGGGGATAACAATAATTTCTACTAAAGCATCAAGGATATTACAGAATTCTCTTAATTCACTCTCAGCCACCAGTTGTCGCTTCACTTGCATGCAGCACGTGCTCCCTTAGAATGTGAACCTGAAGTAATGTGTTTATCTGGAATTTCACAGAAAGGAGAAAATCTGTTGAAGAACTGAGCCAACGAGAATTCGATGGGGCCTGGAGTGTTGGAGTGTGACAGTCGATACAAGTGACGACCATGACGGGGAAATGACAGAGTCCTGGCGGCTCAACCGTCTCCACAACTCGCCCACCCCATCCACTACCACCACGTCCACAACCACTACCACCACGTCCACAACCACTACCACCATGGCTCATCATCAAAAGAAAGGGTTTGTCGGGCAACAGTAAGCGACACAACTCTCCACTAGGTGGCGCTGTTGTGCTAGAACAAGTACTGTTCACTGGTATGGGACTTGTTTACTAATGCATTTAGCGACTCGGTCTGTATTCCCCACAGTCACGTGCTTTTGTCGGCTGCCAGACCTTTTCAGGATCGTTGGATGAAGATCCTTTCGTAGTGTTGGCCTGCCACACAGCGGATGTTTACAAGCCCCATGAGGGACATTCCGACTGGAGGCAAAGACCACGTGATACCATCACACTCCTCGAAGCACGGTGAAAGGACAGCAAACCTAAATGGAGAGATCCCTCCACAGACATGACAGGAATGTACCTCCCGTGCAGCTTTGTGCAAATCTCTCTAATCGGCTTTAGAGCCACCAGCGCCGGGTACCTGCTGACAAACACTCGGAGTGTGTTGTGTTGACTGTGTGGTGTTTACAGGCTAAATATAGCATCTACAACACTTACAATTACATATTGCTTACAGATAATTATAGCATTCCATGTAGATTAAATATAACATCAATGATGATTACACATAGGTAACACTAACCAGTGTTCTGTGTGACTGACAGCTAACTACTAACAATATGTTTGTGTGGCGGACCAACACAGTAGTTATGTGTTAGACCAACTAACAGCTTGCAGACTAGTGTTCACTAGCAGCTCCTGTCTGTCTCTTGCAAGTGGTTCAGCGAACAAGCGCCGGGAGGGTGAGAGGTGGATCCATGGTCCCCCCGTGTTTTCCCCAGCGGCTGATGGACTGGCAGCTCGTGTGAGAAGCGATCGTAAATCACCGACTTTCTTCGAGTGCAAGCAGCAGTCAGTGGAGAACCAATTTTTTTAAACTGTGTAAATAAATTCTTCTTGTGCCAGGAGAATTAATGGAGTGGCCTGTAGGGGCCTGTAGGGGCCGGCTGCGGTTGACTGTAGAGCTCGTCAAGCCATCACAATTCTCCAGCTTGATACTACTGCTGAAGAATTTCATTGACATTCGCCGTGTTGCAGCTCGTAAATATTTCAGTGGCGACATTTTATGAAGCTGGGCAGTGCTGTTGTGTGGCAGTAAAAGTCATTAACACCGAGTTAAAAAAACAATCGCCGGCAAGTGTCGCTTCAAGTGACTTCACGACAATATGGCGACAGTCGCAGTATGGCAGCCCGCACACGCCATCACCACGATGATGCCATGATGAAGGAACATTCTGCTTCCGCTATCAGTCCATCTTGGTGATGGAGGAATGAAGATGCACTTAGCGCCACATGGCCGCATCATATGCAGCTCATCTCCTTCCGACAGCCACAGTAGTCTGACAGGGTGGGGTGGGTGAGTAGGGTGTGGGGTGGGGTGTGGTGGGGTGTGGGTTGTGATGGGGGTCAGTGACCTGCACACATTAGTTTTAACCCCGCGTCCTTCACATCCTGCACTCCACCCCATGTCTGCTGGTGGCAGATGCCCTGGTTGGACAACCTGTGTGTCTGTAATATTTACATACATGCGTGTGTGTCTGCGTTCGTCTGGCTGCCTTGTATTTTCTCTCTCTCCCACTATATATACATATGAGAGAGAGAATTTAATAACAAGGACTAACCATTAATTTGCCTCTAGGGTGGCTGGTCTGGTGGTATGGCTGGTGTGTAATGTAGGGAAGTAAGAGTATGACAGATGTGGATATAATACACATGTAAAGGAACATGTAAGTGTCGGCTGGAGGTCATGTGACACAATTGATGTTGTGCAGGGCACTGCTGATGTTGTATGTCACTGCTAATATTCTGTGTTGCTATTGTTCTGCTGCTATCAATGCTCTGTATGTTACTACTCATGTTCTGTATGCCACTGCTAATGTTCTGTATTACTATTGATGTTCTGTATGCCACTACTGATGCTTTGTGTCCCTAATGATATTCTGCGACACACTGTTGATGTTCTGTATGACATTGTTTATGCTGAGTGTCAATGTTCTCTGTCTCTGTTGATGTTCTGTGTGACATTACTGATGCTCAGTGTCACTTCATGTTCTCTGTCTCTGTTGATGTTCTGTCACCGGTAGTTTTCAGTGTGCAAGAACCTCTTTGGCTCTGACATCATGTGAATCTTCTAAGGAAATTTTAAATGTGACCTGCAATTACTGTTATAAATTAAAGTGTCTAGAAATGGTAATAATTCATAAATCAAATCACTTGTCATCGCACAGGAGGAAGCCAATGTCAAGCTTATAGTAACGGGTGACTTACCCATCTACCTTACAGGTGAGAAAGTCAAATTATAAGAAGCCTTCACAATGTCTTACTGACCAAGCAAGGGGCAGGGCGGTAACCAGACCACTGTGTTTTATCACAGCCGCCAGGGACAACACTCATATAAAAGTCTCATCAAAGTCAGATTGTATCCTGACAAACCCTCCCCACCACCAACCCCAGTGACAAACCCTCCCAGCCCCCGTTTCCCACAACAAGTAAATAAAACACATAGGTCAAAGGTCAATTACCTGTGACTGCAACTGCATGATGTGTCGACTGTGTGTTATTTATTTGTCGCTGTATTTATTACTTTTCTATGGCCCTGAACATATTTATGCTAGCAGTCAGTATGTAAGATGTCAGGTGGACACGCCGACAGACGACAGTCAGATGTTGGATGTCAGCATGGAACCTTTGCCCAACTCTGGCATCAGCCTCCCGTGTGATGGGACACAACGCAGGGGATCGCATCTCACCGAGGACCAGCAATGTATCAATCAAATGTCATCTCGAGAACCTTCCTGTCTTTGTGTCTAGACTATTTGTCTCAAGATGGTGACAGTCCAGCAGATCTTTATCATCACCACTCGACCGCAGAACTGTCGGCTTGAGGTGCACAGACTCGGCGTTCACACACGTACAGATACAAACACGCACACACACATACAAACACACATACAAACACACATACAAACACACACACAAACACACATACACACTCACAACACGCTACTTCGTCAGCACCGTTAGCAGCGACTGTCGTCAGAGGTCACTACACAGGTGGGTGGCACCATTAGACAGTTTGAGACAGAGCAATGGAGAGACTCGCGGATAAATTACAAAAAGTTGAAACCAAGAAAGTTACAGCTGTGTATTATTTCTCTATGTTTAATCCACTGTGAGATTAATCTCCCCTTGTCCAGCGACAGCAGCGCCACAGAAATGCAAATTCAATTTGTGTGTCTGTCAGGAATGGCGCATATTCACAGGGGATCACGCGGCCCATCATTTGTCTCTCTCCACTAGCTCTAAATAAATTGCGATACCCGTCCAGCCTCTCTCTCGCTCCGTCTCTAGAGTGACGTCCCATTGTCTAAACCTTACAGTCGCCCGACACTATCTACTCTTGGAGTGATCTCCCTTTCCAGGAATCGACTTGTGAGGATGGGAGGAAAGCAAGGATGGAGAAAAGCCACTGACACGTCCTTCTCCCGCAGCATCGTCCTTCTGCTAGTTTCCCTTCCCACAGAAACCGTTCCCTCGCCATCCCTCCGCCATTTATCTCCTCCAAGAGTTGCTTCCCCTGGCTGCTATCGGTGCAAGCGGCTGCGCGGTGTGACAGCCCCCGTCACCTCGGATCGAACTCTTTTAATTGCCTGCAGGCCTTCAGGGCCGATCACCCGGCCCACCATGACATTTCAGAGTTGTCTCCTCGCCCTGCGCGTCAAAGCAGTTCACGTTTCCGGTCAAGGCTGGGGCGGACAAAATAATAAATGCAAATTAAGAACAGTCCGCCACGTGCGTCTGACGACAAGTCTGACAGAGACAAGACCCTCGCTCGCCCGATGACAAGTACTGACAACAACAACAACAGGCTCGGCGACCACTGAACTGCCATGGCAACTACTTTCACAACAGAAATCAAATAAAAGTCGTGAACAGTTCCACAATGACAATGCTAATTAATGCTGGGTGTATTCGAGTTAAAAAAAAATTCCCGGAATAAATGATTTGGATGTGAGCATATTGAAGTTACGACTGTCTTCAGTCAGTGATTAAACAATGTTGATCAGTCTAACGACAGTGACAACGACAGAGCCGAGGATCTGTATGGTCCTCTCCGGGCTTTGACTTCTGGTCGACCAGTAAATGCTCCTCTGCCTGTCCCTCGCGAAATACTTTGTCTGTAAATAGTTATCTCGCTTATCAACACACACATATATATATATATACAGACACACGAAACGATATAGATATAATATTATTATCAGTAAATATCTTGCCTACCAATGCTAGACCGTCTTCATCCCTAGTTCTTGTTTTCCCCTAGTTCTTGTTACCGGAGAGCTCTTTCATACTAAGTTGTTTGTCCTTCCACCCTTCCTATGTTACGTATGTCGCATTCCTGTCCCAAGCTCCTCACATACAGTGCGCTCCTTACGAGCGTGATTGTGCGTGATATAAATCACAGACATAAATCACAGGTTTATTGTGATCATCAGACAAGATCTTGCCTGTCTACCGGCAGCTACATATGTAGTCTGTGTCTCAGTAAATACCTCCCCTGGGTTAGAAATGTGCAGTAAAAGCTGCACCCAATGCATGTCTCCGTTATGTGCTGGCAGGGTCAGAGTTCGCTACCCCACGAGGCCAACCTAACCCCGCGATGCCGGGTACCTCGCTCTGATGGCCGCTAAGCTGCTGTGAAGGAATGCGAGAGTCTGGTCACAGTCGGCAGACAATCCACTACACGTGCAAAAAAGCAGGCGAGCATGAACTGTGAAGCATCCCGCCATGCAGCCTGGCATCACCGGCATGCCACACACGTCAGCAGTCACGTGACGGTCGGGACCCTATCGCTGAGCTTTTGTCCTCCGTAAAAATCAAGTTGGTAAACAGCCCTGAGTCAGGTGTGTAGCTAACGTGTGCTCACCTTACTCATGAGATGTGTGTGAAAGTTACTTTCTTACTACAGTCCTGATTTAAAATACTCCCCCCCCCCCATATGATTATCTCCCTTTAATAAAACAGGTCACTGACATTGACTAACCGTGTCAGTGGGACAGAATAAAGAATAAAGAAAAGAAATCAAGTGTATCCTTTACGTCCTGCCCATGTATTCATCTATTCACAAACATTTACTGTCCTGTCAGTGTGTCCATCTTGTCCTGTAAGTATTGTTATCCTGTCCTGTCAGTGTACTCCTCCTGTCTTCACAGATTACATCTCCTCACGTAGCCGTACCTATCACGTGGTGCTACCTCATCCATTGGGGAAGACATCACAGACACAGTCACTGACATTAGACACACGGTCACTGACATCAGAGACACAGTCACTGACATTAGTGTGTCAGTCACAGTGGTGTCACTCTATTACGTGTCACTGACACTAGACACACGGTCACTGACATCAGAGACACAGTCACTGACATTAGTGTGTCAGTCACAGTGGTGTCACTCTATTACGTGTCACTGACCTGCACCATGTGTGGTGAGCAAGTCATCAGACACCTACTCGCATCCGTCGCTAACCATTGCTTGCAGTGACCACGTGACCAGTACTTTGTTACACGCCTCCACTGTGCTCTGCCAGTGACTAACGAGGATTGTGTTACATCCGTTGGTCACGTGGCTTTCACAACAGTCTCAGGGAACTGAGCTGCTTCCTGTCTGTGAAAAACCCGCAGACTGCTGCTCACCTCATCATTTCACAGGCGGGAGCGACTGGGTGCTTGAGAGTAAATAACAGAATAGTTCAAACTGATGAAACTTAACAGTTACACCCGTACATAAATATGCACATTTGTTTGTTCCCATAAATACTTTTTTCCAAAATGTACCTACTGACCTTAGGAGTTCGATGAAACAACGACCAAAGTGTAAATGTGAACATTCACACTTCTTAAACATTTGTTTACCCTTGGGTAACGTTGTACTTGGGTAGGGCTGGTTAAGTAACCCGACAGGCAAACTAACTCCGATTTATGAGCAAGTAGGTGAAGTTACCCAAGCTACCCTCACAGAGCGGATGTCCGGTAAAAGTTGACATTGCGCATGCGTCATTATGTCAAACGACGAGGCTGAAAACTTACAAACAAAACGCAAGCTACAAATTGCGGAAAGTTGAATTAATTCATGCTGATCAACTGATACTCAAGAAGAAAAGTATTAAACGACCCAACAAGAATATTAATTTATTTTCGTTTGAAAACACAATCACCAGCGGAAAATAACAGAAGGGTTACCCAGCGAATAAATGGTTGTAGCTATCTCCGGGTAGCTGACCTACCCAGCTCGGGTAGGGTAACAGGCTGTGTAAGCTGTGTAACAGTGTGTCAAGCTGTGAAAGCTAAAAAGAACAACAACAAAATTGCACTTGACCCTGATGTCAGGCGAGAAGCTGCAGATGTCGGCGGTGATGAAGGCGCCAGCAACAAGCCGCTGAAGCTCGGCGCTGATGAATGTTTGTGTCAGCTCCACCACTCCCTGACTTCTGTCTACTGCTCACCCAAAGGACGAGAAACTTGGCAGTCGACCTTATTGTGAATGGCGGCAAAAACAAACTCGCAACGCAACGTGAGAACGAGACTATCGTCAGGGGACATAATTCACAGGTCTGAAAATAACGCAAAGAAGCTGCCACAGAGTTGTCGTCCCTATGGTAACTCCCAGTGCCAGCCCGCCAGATGCTAGCAATGTGAGGTGCCCAACATGAAGCCTACTTACATTCCATCATGTTTAGTAAAATAACAACTGAGATAATTTAGGTTTGTGTTCATGTCATTACCTCCCCTGGGTCCATGCCGGACTACGTGGCTGATGATGAAGATCTTGAATTATTGTGAGCATGTGACTATTAAACTAGCTTTTTTAACTCTCCGGCAATCATCTTTCTAAATTTCTTAGTCAAAGTACTTTCTAAGCCCAGGACAGAAACATGTGACAATGACTTTCCGTTCTTAAAATGACTGCATGCTCACAGTAATTTGCTAACCCTTGACCTTATAAGGAAAGTCTAAAAGGAATAAAACGGAAAAAACAGGTTTTGTGAGAGACTGCTGGAACCAATAAAAAACTACAGATGGAAGGAACAAAGAGGTCAAGGAGGAGGCAATAAGTGAAACTAAAAAATGGACGATGTGAGACAAGCGCGCTGTTGGACAGGGAGGGAAGAGTGGAAGGAAGCAGAAAATGAAGGAAAATTGAATAAATCAAAGGAAGAACCAAAAGAAAAGAAGGATGACAGCCGCAGACTGGAAATAGCAGCAGCTGGACTGATGGTAATGCACACTCATTCACTCGCTCCTTTCTCTATCGTTCGGTTGAAGACAGGAAGAGACAGATGAACAGACAGAAAAGCAGACAGGTAGACTGACAAGAGTACCTGTGCTGCAAGACTCGACTGGCCATCAGACTCCGCAGGAGCGGCAGCGGAGGTACCTTTGCGATCCTCCCGTTTCTTCTTGCTTTTAGGAGGGACGGTGTCAGCCGGAGTGTCTCCCCCTTCCCGGCGGACCACGTGGGCGTGGTAGGTGGCGCCGCCGTAGGCCGAGGGCGGGCGAGGTGGAGTCGTCGGACTCCCGGCAGTAAACTACTCCAGTCTGCGACACGTGGATGCTGGGAGTGCAGCCCATACTCCCGGGCGGGCAGCACGTGCACCACGTGGCACCAATCCTGACGTCAGCCTCACGGGCTCCACAGCGCACGTGCGGGAGCTGGCACCGCTACCAAGGGACAGAGGGGTGGGCAGGTACCCACACCAAACTTCCAGGTCCCAGAGGTCAAGGCTGAGACCCTCGGGTATGTGAGCTCCCCACCCACCCACCCCCGCCTGCCTCTTCTTAGGGATTGCTAGAGCGATTCTGGTTCTTTCTCCTTTTCTTCTCCTTGCTCCTGGTGATCCACCCCGTCAGCCCCACCCACCTTGCGCGAGCTTACAAAGGATTTTGTGTGTCAATCTCACGCGTCACCTTTACAAAGACGTCATGTGCGGTCACGGGTGGATGACATCACTGTGCCGCCAAACGTTCTCTTCGTGGTCATGGCAACGAGCTGCACTGACAGCCAAACAGCAGGTGAGAGAAAGTCTGACGCCATGGAACGTGTCCACGTCGTTTCTGATGTGGCGCTGGGACCGTTATGCAGGTGAGAGAACTACTCCACGTGACGTCATTCAGGTGAGAGAACTACTCCACGTGACGTTATGCAGGTGAGAGAACTACTCCACGTGACGTCATTCAGGTGAGAGAACTACTCCACGTGACGTCATTCAGGTGAGAGAACTACTCCACGTGGCGTCATTCAGGTGAGAGAACTACTCCACGTGACGTCATTCAGGTGAGAGAACTACTCCACGTGACGAGCTCGTGGCGCCCCGAAGTCAAGAAACAGAATGAGTCGTGTGCCGGGTAGAAGCCTTTCTCTCCAAGACATCCGGGTGGCTTTACTTAAGCACAGCTATGTCCCGACCTGGGAGCGGCTCGGAGAATCTCCGGCACACCTTCAGAAGAAAGGTTCCTCGGGTGGGTGTCGGCCAATCGTTTGTTTATTTGAGTCTCCGAGAAAACAAGTTGACAGACACGCGGGGGATAATGTGCGGCCTTCTCACCCACCTTGCTCTGGTGTAGACTAAGCATTCTTTTCCACGTGTGGCCTCACCTGTAGAATTGAATCACCGCCGTTTCACACACAAAATACACACATGTAAAAAAACTACCCGTCACCGATCTCCTAATTAAACAACAACTACAGCACAACATCAAATTAATAAAATTACAATTAAAATCTGACCGTGCGAGAGTGACAAGAGGCGTTCAGCAGTTGGCCCTGACATTCACATTCACATTCACATTCACATTGTCTACTGTTTCACCTCATCACATTTACACTCCAAGTCTCGTGTCATCAAATTCTTCACTGTCAGTCATTTCGATTTGCCGACGGTTCGAGTGGTTGCTTTTAAATGAGAGAATTTGCGCCTGAGTCTTAGTTACCCGATTACACACCGACGCCGGCTCAGATGTACCCGTGTGTAGACACACCCTCATAGAAATGTAAATCGCGAAATTTCAATAAAAGCTGATAATTAAGGGGCAAAGCTTTGTGAATAATTCATAAACACGGTGCAATGAGCCGCAGCTACACCAGACTTGTGGTCAAGTGTCTCGGTGCCGAGTTCACTCACTGTAATCACACCTGTCACCTGACTCCTGTCACCTGACTCCTGTCACGTGACTGCAAAGACAGAGCTGTTGGCGCTGTATTAATCGCTGACAATGAATTCAAATTGCTTTCCCTGCAGGGAACCTTTGAGGGGGATTGCCAGTCTCGACTGAGTAATGTTGCTGATTGTTAACTAAGCTCTCAACCATTCAGGAGTAAAATTAAAACATAAATGCTCATCGTCAAGCTTAGTTACCTTCTCCTATTTCCAGCCGCCACCTGCTGGTCACGCGCCTCACGCGCCTCTTGAGACTAACAGGAGATGAAAGATTTCAAACACAGACATTAAGCTCTCGACACTCATCTTGCTTCTGTTTGAAGTAGAGATCGTTCACCTGACAGACTTGCAGGAACTGTGTCACTGACACCAGGTGACAAGACCCAGAAGTGGGACAGCGCCTCGCCTTGTGGTGCCACCTACAGGAGCTCTGCTACAAACACAACAACAGCTTTTACTCGTGGCGACGACGACTTTTGGCTACAGGCGGCTGTGGAAGAGGTTGTTTACAGGCTGGTGTGTGTTTTAATGGGCATAATGCCTACCTGGCGTTGCTAGGCGACCTCTGACACCACATTGACCTGTCTGCGGACGGCGGCACAAAACATGGTCGTAAACTACTGGGTGCATAACATCCATTCTGTGGCACAAACTACCCGGCAACAACTGGCCACCCCGTCACCAGCGAAAATAACAGCTACTGCTGCAGATGATTAAACTTGCACAGCGAGTGTGGTCCACCCTGTGTCCGTGTCCGACAATTACACGTCACATCACCTCCACCCGACACATGTCAACAAGATTAATTTATAATCAGCTTTTTAATTCACTTCCACCACTCGGCGGCTCAGCAACAGTCACGTTCGTCCTCCCTAGTGTCACGCAATGGTTACCGCGAATCACGGGATGGTTCACAAAAGCGACGCCTGCTTCCTGTCAGCACACTAGCGTGGACAGGAAGTGACGTCACTCATGCAGAAGCCGATCGATGTCCAAAGACACGGGACCTCCGTAATGATTGCATCGTTGAGCGAGGACTGTGATGGAGGTAGAGGAAGGTGATGAAGACGCTGGGGTCAGGTAGATGTCTAACAGAGGTCAAGGGGAGAGTGGGAGGCTTGGAGGGTTGCTGATTGTAAACACGAGTTATCTCCTCTTACACAGGCCACGCCCTCAGCTTCCCTGGCCATGTGAGAAGCGAAATGATTGACAGATGTTTGGGGAAAACAGAAGGTCGGCTTGATTGTCCATCATTTTAATGATATAAAGAACAAAAGTCTGTGGCAACTGACCCCCACTCACTCACTCACCCCACCCACGCACCCTCTCTCTCTCTCAATGCCCGAGTCACTCACTAGGTGGAGCTGTCCGCAGACCATGTAACGTTAGAGTGATGCTCAGCGTCCCTCCCTGTCAGTTATTTCTCTCGCAGCTGTAACGGCTTCACTGAACAGTTGATAACATTAGCGAGGACAGAAGACATTTTAAACTTATTCAGGAATTAGTTTTTCCCTTCCACGAACAGAGACCTGGGGAAGATTTGTTAGCGATGAGGACTTGTCCTCCACATCACATGAACCTTTATCCATAAACTTAAAAGGCGTTATTTATCGTCGCCACACTAACCTCACGATTCAACAGTAATCCGAAACTGTCAGCAGTTAATACACCTGATCACATCATCATCATCATCAGTGCTAGAAAGATCTCATGTTCTCATTCCACGCTGAACCTCTTGACAGACACTATTTTAGTCGAGTCCATTTGTCACACCAATATAGAAAACCGAAAATGGAGTTAGTCGGTTAGCATTAACCAACCGTCTGTGTGTGTACATTCAAGTGCTGACGTAAGACTGTTATAGTCCAGCACAATCTGTTACCATGTTATATTCATCCGATGTGGCTCCTCGTGACAAACGTTGGCATGGAATGACGACCGATAAATATTGTGTTAGCGAGGTTGTATAGCTCACCCTCAGAGTTAGTACCCCCTGTCCCTGCCTCCTCCCACCTGTTGCACAGAATAAAGGTGAAGTGAACCGTGCCTCGCTCTCAGACTTGTAGTCTCTGTGAACCTTGTGTCACGAACCACCGGGTTGTAGTGCTCCCAGCATGCCACACGATAGGTACACACAAAAGCCCAGTTTTGCTCCCTTCTGTCGGGGTTGCCGCCAGGTAAGAGCTGTTATTTTTGAGGACACCCAGCCCTCGTCTCAGCGATCTCTCACAGAACTTAAAAATAATAACAAACGCCCGGCATTATGATGCACATCAAAGGTTCAAAAGCCGGCCTCCATCACAAAAACTGGATGCAACTGTACACGTGCCAGGCTGCTGTTGGAGGAGATGAGTGCCCAGACCTTCCATCAAACCTTCCATCAAACCCTCCATCAAACCTGGCACCAAACCCACCAGCCCATAGCGAGCACCCGGGGTGGAGGAGAGGGCAGGAGGCCGCAGTCTGTAAGAGCGAATGCATTTCTCCAAGATACACTTGGAAACACAGGCTTTCGGATGTTTGAAAAGGATGGACAAGAAAATATTTCATATCTCAGGTTTTCAGCAGCACCGGACTGTCGGCACATGACAGACATAAACTATAAGTGGTTAGCACCAACTCCAGGGTGGATGTGGGGTAGCAGTGAACGGACTTCAGCTCCTGTGAACTCTTACCTATGACAGACTGTACCCATACAACACTTTGCTTTAGTTCAGGTTTCTTCTGGCATCCACCCCTGTGTCTACTGTGTAACATCACTGTCGGCTTGCCACAGATTGTTTGTAGAGTATTTTTACATGTTAGGTAAGAGATATACTTGAATTAAATTCCACGTGTACAGATCGACGTTAATTAATAACTGTGTACTCGAGGTGTGATATTCCACAGTATGTTTGTTACTTACTGTAAGCTCTCAATGAGTAAATCTCACTGTTTGTCTCATTTTGTCTCACCGCCCACACTTCCCCTGACACCAGCAGGAACTACACTCAGTCCAGGTACCCGTACACCGAGAAAACCTTAAACAGGGTAGAACACGGGACTTGGGAAGAAGTTCTGATAATCAGGGCAACATTCAGTTTTGAACAGACTGATTCCTGGTCCAAAGACCGGTCCCATGGCAGACCGAACAGAATAAAAAAATGAGACAGAAACACTTGGCTATCATCTCAGAGATGAAGTAGACGAAGTGGTGAAATAAAAAGTCAAAGCAACTCCTCACATCCTTAAAGTTCTCGCGCCACACGTGCACCAGTGATATTGAGAGCTGCAGCAAGACAAACAGCTTCTCACTGTGTGACTGCAGTCCGTCGCACAACACAAAAAGTCGGTTACAAGGCTAAGCCAGTCTTCAAACTTCCTCTCAACAAGAAGGTGAACGGCTTTTCTTTCTTCTTCAACTGACTGCAGAAGTCAGGCAGGGAGAGATGAATAGGACTTGCAGGCTGGTGTGACAAATGTGTGCACGTGCTTCACGAATGGCAGACATGCGAAGCTTGTGAGATCTTCCTCCCGTCTACCAGCTCATCCTCTTCCCAGCCTTCGCATTCTCTTCTTTTTCTCTCTCTCTCTCACACACACACACGCCAACATCCGAAGTCCACAGTGTCAAAGTCGCTACTACAGTGTTCACTGTAATGTGGCATTAGTGAGATATGAACGTTAGGTGTGTATCGAAATCTACCGTTGGTGGCCTTTGACCTATGTAATTTGCTTGATTGTTCCCACGTGGTCAGACATTTGCCTTTCTGTCTGCATGGCAAGCGTTTATATTTGTATGACAGTCCCACCTGGCCACACCTGACAGTCCTCCCTCCAGTCGCGGCCATTACAAAGGACCTCGTAGACACCACAACACTCCCCCCACCGACACCTCGAGCAACATCAAAACAAACATCAGGTGCGAGTTCATTTAAAATGATGTACGTGAATATAAATTAATTTGTCAATTGAAACCACACACTGACATGTCACGCATACTTACAGGAGAGAGATGGAATGGGGGACAGACTGCGAACTCACCGACAGCAGGTAAGTGAATGTTCACCATTGTCTACACCTGGAAGCCGTGTCCTCCCAGACAGGGATCCTGTGACAGACTCTACTACTACACACCTGTCCTGGTGTCTACCTGTCGAGTGCTGGCGACAAGACAAGTCTGAGACAAGGTGTCCTGGAGACCGGCCTGGCACTGTCAGCAGACGACAGCACGTCACACCATGACGACAGCACGGCGTCACCACGTCACACCATCAGCCAGGCCGCCGCCCACCGGCACGCAACTCTCTGATCTGTAACTGCCCCCTCACCCCCGACCTCCACACCTGTGATGCCCCCTAGTGGGGAGGGGAGCTGTGACGTCAGCAAGGGCATGGACTGCACTTGACAGATTTCCGTTGACACTCCCTTGACCCGGAAATAATCTACTGGTCCTCCTTGAACCCTTCTGTGACCTTTGTATGTATACAGTACAACAGAACTTACACACTACCTGTCCTCACGACACATTGCGGAGTACAAGAGACAAAGACATTAGTATGTACACAGTACAACACACTACCTGTCCTCACGACACATATTGCAGGTGAACAAGAGACAAAGACATTAGCCTGTCAGAAATAACATCAGCAATATCACCAAACGTGGACTACCGATGGTAGACTTTGTCTGGAGATATATTCCACATGTTCCTGGGATTTTGGCGCTAGTTGTATCTGCACCATGCTACACCTTGTGTTGATATTGTGACCGGCAACCTGACCTCCTGTCACAGACTGCAGCTGCCCTGCCCCCAGCATGTCGTCATCAGGTTCACCGGGTCACCTGCTGTTAAATCAGTTTTGCGTGAAGAGTTTCTTGACCTGAGTGCCTGCACTCTACCTGTTGGTGTCTGCAGCACCCACAGTCTACACAAAGTCTACACACACACCCGCAGCCACCAGGTGAGCTGTCACCACCTGTCTGAACTGTCTGCCGCAACAAGTACGTATCATCGTCATCGTCATCGTGTCTTCCTTCCTTCGTCTGTGTCACTGCTTTGATCGTTGACTACTTTCATGTTTTTACCTGCTCACACCCGCGTGTGTGCCTGAGAGAGACAGAGAGACACACACACATACACACCAGCAGATGACAAAGACTATAGTACCTGCCAGGTGTGTGTAGAGTGGATTGTGTGCTCCACACACAGTTCTGTGTTGTAATAATGTATCTTACCATGTATATCAATTAAAATGAGATGTTGCGATGGGTGTTCCACGTGTGTTAAATACCTGTAGCCTCAGAGAGTCCACCCAGGTGTCTGGAATGGGTGCCTGACTCCACAGACGGTTGGGGAAAGGTAAAGCAGTTTGAGTGAGTGAGAGTAGGAGAGAGAGAGACAGGTGGGCCCGCACATCACAGGTAAGAAGTGAATTAAACTCCGGGTTACAAACAATGAAACACAAGCTTCTTCATCGAAGTCGTCAGGCGTGTTGTTATTTACATCTGACGATCACACTTGTCGTACATGAAGATCGTATTTACAATATATGAAGATGATACTTATTGCATGTAGTGATAATACTTGTATATCTTCTTCAGACTTCGCAAGTCTAGAGATGACACTAGGTGGACTGTACTTGTACAGTCTGTTAACAGGATGTTGCATCATCGACAGCCTCCTGCTACAGGAATCGCACACCTGTCTAAGGTGTTAGTTCTCACCTGTAGACGGCCCTGTCCGTGTGTCAGAGAGTAATAACTAATACTATCTATATGAACCTTTAACAGAACTTCTCCCAGGACTCGGACTTCCTCCTATTGGTCAGTTAGTAATATTGTTCAAACATTTAGAAATTGTTATTAGTAAATTTACTCAATATTGGCGATTAACAATCTATTTATAGGTGTAGCTTGTGTGGGTTTGTGTTTATATTGTGTTTTTGTGATATTTATAGGCATTAGTGACGAGAGCAGCATGTAAACCTCTCTTCATTCCATATCAAGCTGTGTGACTGTCATTTCACTGCCATATCAAGCTGCCATATCAAAATGTCTCACTGTCATATCAAGCTGCCATGTCAAGCCTATGTAAAGTGATCTTCATTCTATACAAAGCTGTCTTCTGTCTATATCGTTGTCTCTATTCTATATATTGTATATAGTCTATATAAAGCTGCTCCAAGTCTACAAACCTAAGTAGTATACTCTAGTCCACTACTGTCTCCTAGCAACAGTGTCCACTGGCTGGTTGCTGCAGTGACCAAAGTGTCGGACACGATGGCTCCTGGCGGTGCTGATGTGATCTTCTCAATGCCAAGTAAATTCTATCTGTGAATAGTATTTTTAATATACTGTTATTTTCTATTCTCTTGAAATGCATTAACTCTGAAATTGAATGTTAATGACACGGAATCGCTACTGCGCATGCTCACACAGCCAATGGACTTCCGGTGACCTCAGCAGTTGTCTGTAGACCTCCAAACAGGTCAGAGAGAAAGTTGAGGGAGGAAGAGAGAGAGAGACAGTTATACACCAATGTACACCTCTTATTAAAAGAAAAGCGAGTCAGTGGATATCTACTGCACCCCATCATCTACAACTGACAGCAACTATCCTCCTCGTTCTCCAGGAGACAGCAAAGCAAAAAACAAGGTGAGAACCTTCATACTTTTCTTGAAAAAGAAGTGTTTTTCCAGTTGTAAGTTCTTACCCGCCTGAGGTCGACAGATTTTAGTACAGGGGAGGGCAATTAATGTTCCCAAGGGACCGCATGACAAACTGGGATGGTTTAGAGCAGGGATGCACAACCAACGGCCCGCGGGCCATATCCGGCCCACGAAACTTCTGCCCACAGTGCAGGAAATCGGCATGTTAGTAATAAAAGAAGACCTTAAAAAAACGAAAAAAAGGAAGAAGAAGTATTTATCCCTACGTAGTGGCGTCTCTCAATCTTTTTTTCGATGGACGAACATTTCGATTCAGTGCTCTGACTTGGTGTCTCTACGATGAGGCCGGACATTCAGAAGTTGGTTTCGGGAAAACAACTTTAAATATCCCACTAATTACTACATAATTAATGGTAAGTACAACTTGTTTCTAATAAAAAATGGTATCTGCTCTATTTTTTTTTCCTTTTTGTATTTTTGCGGCGAAGTGGCCCGCGACACGGCTGTCCGAAATGGATTTGGCCCGCAGGCCGAAAAAGGTTGGGCATCACTGGTTTAGAGGGCCGGACTAATATAGTTAACTCAGTTTTACCCAATACTGCATATATAGTATATATACTGGCGGGCGGGCCGGCCAGAGACCCTTGCCCAGGTCTGTTTTAGTACAAACAACCCTGCAAGCATCAACGACTGTCTTTACCTGACCCCACAGCTCAGGTAGGGTCACAGGTGAGGCAAGGAGCTGGTCTACACACTGCTAGTGACACAAGTTTGCACTCACGCGCTGCAAGACTGTCGGCAAAATGCAATTTGCAATTGTAATATAATCGACTAGTCCGCAAACTCTCTTTGCTTGCAGTTTGGGGCTGATGGGATTCAGTGATGCTGATAGCCAGGCTGCGAGTCTGGCCGTTACACGTGCACACAGAGGTTGGTTACCTGTCTCACACCTGTCCTCAACTCTGTCCTCCACTACTGGCATTGTCTACGTGGCCCTCACCTGTACAGCGAGTCCTTCAGTTATGTCTACTTTATTTATCTTTGGGGTTAGTAGCACAATGCTAGATGCCGCGAGTCTGTTCGTCTGTCTGTCTTGTCACTCTCGCAAGATACTCGATGAGTGTCCGACAGTTAGTTTTAATGATAACTTTTGCTCACTCACTCACCCGATCGCTTGCTGATGGACTGGATCCCTCGTTCACGTAAAATCTTCCACTCGTTCCTTCGTCCATTTTTTGCACCCATGCATTTATTCATTCGAACATGAACGTGAAAACCGTCTTACCATGCGAACGAGCCCCTAGGGGCAGAAGCCTTATCAGGCGCGCAGCTCCCGGTGTGTTCACACGCTCACCTGTGTGAGCGCTTGAGTTCTCACAGGTAAACTTCCCGTGTGTAGCACCTCGGGTATCTGGGTGTTAAGCGCCTCACCCGTGAAGCTACAGCGCCTGTGCGCCGCTAAGTGCTAATCCTCCGTCTCCTCCGCCAGCCTCCGTACCCGCACCTCCAGCTGCACCACGCACAACCTCCAGTCTGCAGTGCCAGAGTTTCCACAGAAACAAATCTCACAGAAAGCGGGTAGGTCCAACTGTTGGTGGTGGAGCACAAAATGCTTAGTGTTGAAGTAAAGACAGTTACGATCCTCCGACGTGTGAGGGGTCACGCTGCTACGTCTGCAGGTCACGCCGCGATGTTCACTGAAGTGCCGCGCGTGCCGACGAGGTCACGCCAGATAATGATGTTGTCAGCGATGTCGAATGCAAAGCAAAGCTGAAGATATCACAGCTGTAGATAGATAATTCTCACTTGTCTCGCAGTTCCCGGCACACACACACTAGCGGCAAGTCAGGGAGGATCAGACAGAAGCCAGTCTCCACAACACCAGTTCCCAGGTGAAGTTCCGTCGGCGAGGTTGCCGCTGTCGGTGCGATGACGGGCGTGACTCCGACACCTACTGTCAGCACCAGGCGCGACCGAAGCACTGCACCCCCGGCACAACCCCACCCCTTGCCCACCCAACCCTTGTTTTCAGCGGCGCACAGCTCGCTCCCCCCGACACCACCAGACACCGGGGCTCACAGACACCAACGTGGGTTCCTGGGGATCGAGTTTCACCGTTGGCGAAGGACGAGACCCTCGGTGTGATGGTGACGCCACCCTGCACAGCACCCAGTCCGCGGCAACTGAGGTTGACAAGGGAAGACAAGCCGAAATAAAAAGAACAGTCGACGCACCGACGAAGGGGAGCAACTGTGTGGTGTCAGGAGGGGCCGAGCCTATCGACCAGCAACACCAGCAGCACCAAGCACCACAGGACGGCACAGAATGCAACAGGTCTCGGCAGTGCGCACGGCGTGTCCTCCTCCCGACCAGTCCACACACAACTGCGCAGCGACCTCCACCAAGGCCCTGCTCCACCGCCTTGACGTCACAGTGGGCAGCAGCAGCGGCGACGTGTCCACGGAGGTTGTGGTCACTGGTGGCGGAGGCCGGGGCGGAGAGTGTGTGTGTGTGCGTGTGTGTGCGTGTGTGTGTCTCCCCCTCCCACCACTGGATGGATGGATGGCTGGCGGGCGGCGGCGGCGGCAGCAGCAAGGCCACATCGCGCATAATGTATGGCAGTGGAGCCCCTCCCTCCTCACGCGCACCAGCGGGGGGACAGCGGCGGCCAGGGTTGTGGCTGTCGTAGTACAGCAGAGGTGGCAACAGCGAACACAGCGCTCACGCGCCTCGCATCACCTCTCCCGGTCGGATATGTCGCCGCTGTCGTTGGCGGTGGGGAATGAGAGGGCGGGAGGCGCCACCTTGTGTTGGCAGTCGTCGTAGTCGACATCGATGGTTTCAAAGTCTCGCGATGTCGGCTACTTCCGTTCAGTTTCTCGCTCGATTTTTCGATGACTGGTGTTTTCTCCCTCATCCACTCCCCCCTCTCTCTCTGGTCCGTGCGTATCTTCGCTCTCATTGTTGATTGTCACACTGCCCCCGAGTTTCCCTGGTCACGGAGAGGGTGCCAACCCCGGGACTCAGCTGTGGTGTGAGGACCTGATGTCGCTGATGCCAGCCACATCGTCTGCTGACTGCTGCTCACCTTCGCCTCACTTTCTCCTCGCTCGCCGACAGTTCAAACAAGAGGCACGTCACTGCAGTAGCTTTGCACTGGTGACACCTGATAAGACTGACAAGAAACGTTCGACAGAGGGAGGGGCTTGAGGGGTCAAACACGTGACCTTGCAGGGGACAACAACGCCATTTTGTGTAGATGACTGTGACGTAGAGTGACGATGACTTAGTGACTTACAATGAAGATGAACTTGTGACATACAGTATTTCACTGGTCACTGGTTTCAAACATTATTTTTAACGTTGACCCCCTCGTTGTCATTGTTGATCTAGTTGTACCCGGGTTAGCAGGGGTGCGTGAGGAAAGCTGTAGCACCTGTTGATGAACTCACCTGGTCGTCTCCAGTCACCTGCCACGCTCACCGTGGGAAGGAAGCTGTGTATGCATACCGTACTGCTAACCGCCTCACAACAAAATGAAGTGCGACCTAAATAAGGATGTCTACTACCCCCCACCCACCTAAAAAAACAAAAAAACTCTGGCTCCATCTCAAGATCACATTCTTCCGCTATCCGAGGGCCGATCTGCAAGTCTTCGTGTGGCCGGGCGCGTGCCGTGACGTCGTCTTTAGAGCCGCGCACGTGAGGCCGCTGATGACAGCCAATTACCGCCAGCGAGACATTGGCTCGCAATGCTGCACACGCCGCTCTCATGCACCCACCCCACCAGCAGCAGCACCACCACCACCACTACCCCTGTTCTGCCTCGCACTGGCCACGGAGGTAACTGGCAGACGAGCAATTGGCGGCCATTTAGTTTCCCCCTGACGTCAGCAGACCTCGCCTCCCTCCTTCATTCCTCCCTCCTCCTGAGCCTCCCCCTCCCTCTCGCCGCCCGTGCTGTGTGTGTGAGCTCGTGTAACGTGGTCGCTCGCTGGTGCAATCAGCAAATTGCGTCAGTAAAGCGGAGGACGTCAGAGGGGAGAGAACTCGAGCCATCTTCAGGCCACGGGGTCACTTCCGCCGCCTTAACCGCTAAATAAACCCCAGCAAGTGGGTCAGTGCCGCTCCTCAGCTTCTCACATCACACAGCTGCTGGGTAACATCAGACACCACAGTCCGTGTGCCGTCAACCACAACAGCCACCCGTGGACTGCAACCGTAGACTTGACCTCCGCGAGCTGTCAACAACCTCTGTGTGGTTGTCATCGTCAATAATAATGATGACGATGTACACAAAATAAACTGAGCAAAAGTCTAGTCTGAATTCTGCTAAAATTGTACACACATAGAAATATTTTACAGACGTGGGCTTTCTTCTACAGACGCCAGTTCCATGACCCCTGACCTTAGCCTACCTTACTTCCGGTCTGCGACAGTCTGTGACTTGACCTTAACGGACCATGTGAAGCTAACGGGTGTGTGTGTGTCAGTCTGATAGGAATGCATGAAGCGCCTTTACTCACCCTTCTACCCTACAAGACTTGTTAAAGCGGGTACATGCTGTAGATAACAATTAACACCCCGAATACGTAGACCTATGGTCCTACGCTCCACTGGGGGCGAATAGGAACAAGAAGAAGAGGTAGACCTACCCAGATCGTTTCACCACCCGGTAATTCATCGGATGACTTCCGAGAACTTTCTCCATGTAGGCTAAATATGGCGGCGATCGTGATTAGGTTGTTCAACAGACGCAATCGTGAAATGTTTGTACACCTAAGAAATAAACCAGATGGTAATGGTGCAGAACTGTTGGGTTCACACCCGAGTAGCAGACAACAGGGAGCAGGGTAGACATCTCGCTCATCCTCACATCAGCTCACCCGGTACTAATGTGTTTAGTGCTCTCGCCGCCTCATTTACGACTGGAAAGTTGTTCACCCGTCTCCCGTGTTCATATGTCCGCCATTCTACAATATTCTGCGATGTTTTGCGAGACTCTGCGAGAAGAATAATGGGGCAGGGAGGCATTGGTGTAAACACTTACAAATGTAGAGAAAGAACAGCGTGCCCGAGACGAGATCTGAACCCAGGACACCCAACCCTGACTGTATTGGTGGCGGTAAGAATGATGGGGTGGCAGTCAGCAAGTGAACAGTTGTCTGCACAACGTCTCAGAGTGGTCCCCCCCACCCCGCTAAAAAAATGCAGGATTTCTAAGACAGAATCCACTGCCTCCAGACCTCTGGGACGGAAAGAGAGAAAAACGTGAGAGAGGGAGAGACTGATCTGGGGAACCTAACTCAGGTGTGTAAACAGGCCTTTGACCTCAGCGCTGCTTTGACCTGCCGACCAGGTGTACAGGTGTGAAGCATAAACACATTCAAGCTCACAACATCGATAATTAAAAAACCTCCCTGAGCAGAGCTCTTGTGATCCCCCACATCCACCTTCACACGAAATCCCAGAAAACCGTCTGCAAGTCCTGACAGACAGGGTGGAGGCGGTGATGGTGTTAGCACAGTGTTGTTACGTCACATAGGCCGGCACGTCACCACTTCCAATCATCCAATCGATTCTGTTTACCGCCGACACTGCCCGGGGTCACGAAAAGGTCAGTCAATATCACTCGTGCCGATGTTAAATAAACTGCGATCCATACTTGATACTGTGATTACTACTCACGGCTGTAAACCTACTGTCATTTACAACTGGCAAACGACGCCGCTACCCGGGGTGCTTTATACCCAGACAGTGGAGTAAACAACGGATGTTGTGGGATAAGCTTGTGTTTCACTGCCGCCATCAGCAACATGATGAGGATTTTACTGGAGTTGGTGGGTTTGTGTGCCTGTGTGTGTGTGTGTGTGTTCCTTTAGTCTGAGCCAGTGACTGTGCGTGTGTAGGTGTGTTCGTGTGACAGTTGCTCAAGTTTTTGTGTTTGTCTGTCTGGCTGCGCACTAACATCTCTCCGCTGTCCTCCACATCTTACAAACACAACCCCGGGGGTTAGCCCTCAATCCTGTCATCACGAGTCCAGGATTTTCCATCAGGCTTCGGTGCTTGAGTCCACAAAGTCTTTTGTCAAATGCAGGAAAAAAAAAGGTCACAGCGTTGTCTGTCACGTGACCTGCTGAGGTCGCCAGTGACGTCACAAAAGTACTGTGTTGGTGTTCAGTGCCCGGCGTGTCCACACTGCACACGTATGTCGGCATCAACGACAGTTTGCGAGCTGTAAACAAAGCGGACAGATGACAGGAACTTGTAGTAAACAACTTGACAGCCACCTGGTGTAGGTGACGTGCGCACCTGTCTGCGACACTGTATTCACACCGTCAGTCACTCCGCCATAGTCCTTATTTCTCTTTCTACTCTTCCGTCATCTTTCTTTCTCTTCTGCCCTCCTCTGTTATTGTGGTCTTGCACGTTGCCCTGTTTATGTGTTCTTCCTGTCGTCTACTTACACCTGGACTTAGAGAAATGAAAGCCGATAGCTGTCGCTTCACCTGTGACGCACACTCACACAAAGATGTCACACAGTCATGTGACCCCTGACCTTTACGCTCTTCCGCGGCTCATGTTATCCGAAGCTTTATTGTGTTTATTATTGTGATGGTGGGTTCCTGACATAGCATCGCCCACCGGCATCAGGTCCCACAAATCAAGGGTCTGCCCCAGGAAGTCGGCTTCTTCCGGCAGGCGGCGCTGTGGTCTGGCAGAGGAAATCTGTGCACCTGGGAGGCGGCTGGGGGATCCTTGCCACCCGGGAGGACGGTTTAACAGCCGTTTGCTGGCGTCTGGGTCTTTACCACAACAGCATCCACACCATGGCCCACTCGGGTTTGCTGGGAAGTCACGTGATGGGGGCTGTGAGGGGTCTGTGGGGTCTGTGGGGTCCACAGAATCCAGTGTGTGGCTGTGTGTTGTTTATGGCAGTGTGTTTGTCAACAGAACCCAGTGTTAGGCTGGGTGTTGTCTATGGGAGTGGTGAGCACTCTCTCACAGACCAGACAGACCGCACGCAGCGTCACGTGACTAACGGGTTATGTATGACGTCAGCATTCCATCAACGGCATTCAGTTCTGCAATGAACCTCCTGCAACAGGCGGCAGCGGCTGCTAGAGTCACTGTAGTCAGACAAGCGGAACGGACAGGGCTCTCTGTCTCTCTCTCAGTCTCTCCCTCTCTCTCTCTAACTCGCACTTGTCGCTTTCCTGTGTGTACTTGTTGTCTCTGTGTGAGTGTGGCGACAGATCTGTGAATCCATCTACTTTTATTATTTTGTAATTGTGTGCGGGATTTCACATCCGCGCGCGTGCATTGAAAGGAAAGGAAGAGACCAAGTGAGAGGATTTGAACTGAGGGTCACACGCTGACCTCGTGCTGCTGATGTTGCTGCACTCATCTGTGGGAGCCACCCAGTCAACGCCGACTTCTGAGCCCGGGGCATGGAGTGCAACTATCTTGTGGATGCCACTTCCGGTGACAAGGAGCATCACCAGGCGCTCATACAGGGGAGTGGTGCAGCGGGCAACTACAGTCCGCCTCCTACACAGGGTTAGTTCGTGGGTACAACTAGCGGACTACTTGATGAACTAAAACTGTACCATCGTCCACACGTATAATGACTGTGTGTGTGTCTGTGTGTGTGTGTGTCCACACGTATAATGACTGTGTGTGTGTGTGTGTCCACGCGATCGTGATCGTCACGCTCCACACCACAGCGACTCCTGGCGGTGAGTGTGTCTGGGTGGAGGGTATGAGCAGACGACAAATTATTTCTAGAACCACGGGCTTCCGGCAGAAAGTCCGATGTGACTGTACCACGTGTTTGTGTTCTTGTTTGTTTACATGTTTACATGTTGTGATGTCGTCGCTAGCTCACATTTTGTTGTCTAGGTAGTGTACCTCGCATTACTTGGGATCCTAGCGGATCCTGCACATTTGCTGTGTTGATCCCGTGTGTGCCATCAACTGTCTGCCTTCTGTGCCTTCGTTCACCTCCAGTCACGTCAACCCCACAACTGGCCGAGCTTACGCATGCGCAGCAGATGGCGGAACAAGTACGTCACACCGCACGTCAGCCTCCCCTTGCAGAGTGAACGTCACTCACCTGTGTGTAAAGGTGTCGGCTGCCCGGGGTACCCTATCTACCCGCTGGCACCCAGCTCAGTGACCACAGGTGTCGGGTGGAGGAGAAATCTTGCCCCTGCACACCGTGGGTGTCGGGCAGACCTACCCTGCACGCGCGATGACACGCGGACGTGTGAAGCACCGGGGTAGGTGGAGGATGTGTCAAGTCGGAAAGTTTGGTGACATCGTTAAAGACCTAGTGGGGTGGATTATTATAATGACCGCATAAGTATCAAAATCTGGAAGAATACCTTTATTCCCTCCTCGACATACATGTGTACATACATCACCAGGCACAGATGTGAAGCTCGTGACGTCACTGTAGACACGTAGACACATAATTCACCTAATTAACATCTGGTCCCAGGACTGTGGTCACTTTTTTCCACCGACAGCTGTAGTCTGGGTGGCCATGGAAGATGTGGAGTCTGGGACCGCACAACGGTGTTAAACTGTCACGTGGCATTGCTAGTGTGTGACCTGGCACTGTGTGACCCACACTGTGTGACCCACACTGTGTGACCTGGCACTGTGTGACCCACACTGTGTGACCTGGCAGTGGTGACCCGGCACTGTGTGACCTGGCAGTGGTGTGCAGACTGTGGGGTTCGATCTGTCACCACAGCTGGCGCCACCAGCACCGCCCACGTGGCTGATCCCATTTTTTACATCGTCCTATCTGCTGATCCCAGAAGCTTTATCAGCAAAGTGGACACAACACTGACAGACAGTCTCACAGCTCATTTGCATGAGATAATCATATACAGACATCATCGTCAGCCGCCATTAATCTCAGCTTCCTGAAGACAATGATGGATGGCTGCGGTAGACACGCCAGCTGACAACACACTAATAATACATTTATAATAATACACCATATTGCAAGTTGTTTTCTGGAACTGAACCTGTGACGTTGATGCCTCCTCCAGTCGTGACCACTTCCAGTCGTGACCACCTCCAGTCGTGACCACTTCCACCAGAAGTCAGGCTGCCACCCTGTTCCAGTCTCTGTAGCAGCGAGTGAATGCTGCCACAGCATCTCCATCCTACCGGAAGTGCGGCCCCTATTGTAGAGGCTGGTCTACAGCCATCGCCCTGTCTGTCCCCTACACAGACGACCGTCGCCATTTGCAGGGCTGTCAGTCCGACGACAGTTGGTCTCCAAGTGACTGCTGAGAGTCCAGCAAGTACCGAGACCAAGTAACTGGAACCCGGGCAGGATCGATTCTAGCAGCAGTAGTAGTAGAAGGATGAACTGAGGAGGAGGAGAGGGGAGGGGAGGGAGAGTATAAGCTTCTGGAATGTCATCCATATCCCGCCTGACATTAGAAGATTTATAGGAGCTTTGCTTACTTTACCTACCTACGACTATTTGCGTCCACAGTTTTAACGGATTTGAAGCAGGCGGAGAATGATTAATGTGGAAATACTTTCTTCTCTCGTTACTATCCTCTCTCCTTCCTTTTGCTCTCTTTCTCCTCTCATTGTCTCTCTCTCTCTCGCACGCGCTGTTTCTGCTCACGTGTCCACATTCTCTGTCAGTGCGTGCGTATGTGAGTGTGTTTAAAGTATGCATTCGTGAGCGTGCATTCGTGTAGACGTAACATCTGTGAGTGTGTGTACACGTGTGTGTGTGTTAGTGAGTGTGTGAGTCCGCGCGTGCATGTGGTCACGTCCTCATTCTGTCGTTTGTGTGGTTGTACTTCACTCGTGTCCAGAATCTTCTTTCGGGTGGAAAGCCTCCCACCACCCCCTTTATTTAGCCCAGTGCGAAAGTAGTAAAGCTCACCCGCTCATGCCAACGTCCGGCTACCCGATCTGAGTGTCCGACATGCAACAGTAAGCGAGGGATAAATCAAAAGTACGACATCACACGCAAGTGGCCGCCAGTAAATGTCGGTGAAAAGGGTATCAGTCCCGTCACCCGATCCCCCGTCGCCACTGGTTCAGCACCAGCCTAGCTAGGCCAGCCACCCTTGCCAACAGCAACACCGGCACGAAGTGAGTCGGGTGGGCAGCACGAGCTGCGTAACACACCATTCCATCTGCTCACCCTGAGCCAGAAGCAAGCGCATCCCATGATAGACAGTAAACCTGCCACCCGAACACAATCGCTGCTCTTAACACTTCTTGGTGATAACACCTCTACCTACCCAACCAGCTGCTTGTTTCCCATCCATCCACCCCATTCCCCCGTCAAAAACACCCGGCAACGAGAAAAGTAGCCTTGTCGTCTGCCTGTCATGACCAGCGATCCCCCAGCATCCAGTCAGGGACAAAGACACGTGTCTGATGGCATGAAAACAGTTTGACCCCACCCATGACCCATCCACCCAAACTCTCTGTCTCTCTCTCTTACACACCCGTACAGACCGCGTAGGTTTTATTACCATAATGGGAAACATATTGAGCTCCCATCGGGTACTGACTATAGATCGGTGACACAGCCCTTGTCTCGTGTTATGTTTGTCGTTGTTGCTCGTGTCACGTGGGCCGTGCCTGATGAGGTCAGTTGAGGAGGATCCCCCCACAGAGACACTGGACCCTCGTTAGTTCAGTTCAGATGTTGGCAGTTACAGAAGTAGTTCGCTGCCACTGGGAATGGCAGTCTGGAACTACTTACATCAGGGTGGAAGTAGGACAAGCAGTCTAGGACCACTCAGGTCAATGTGAAAGTAGGAGGAGCAGACGGGAGTGTGGCCTCCTTCTCGCCATGGCAGACCGCTGTGGAATGTTGTGGTGGTGGTGGTGGGTACTCTCACACAGGGTACACAATGCTGCAGAGCTTGACGAACAGTCGGAGAGTTCCTTGACTTTGTTTAAAGTTGATAACCACTGGAGATGTCAGGACACTAAGAATATCTCCCTTCTCGCTCTCTCTCTCTCTGCTAAAGATCCTCAAGAATTGGGAAATAATCCATGACCTCTGACCTCCACAATGCACCGCAGATGCCGTACAAAACATTGGGGTGGGTGGGTGGGGTAGGAGAAGAGGGAGCACACCTCTTACAGAAACACCCACGTACAGACGCTGATGTAAAAACCAAACATCATTCAAATGAAGTCGGATCTTACTTCGGGGTGTGAGGTTAAACGGGTGACTGGATGGCGACTACTTCACTCACTCACTCGACTGTTGCAGGGCATCACGTGATTCAGTCGTTTGGAAGGTGGTCCACCCTACCCACCCTGTCAACAAACTGCCTGCTGTCAAAGGCTTCACTGACTTAAACCACACAGACAACAGTAATCGCTATAGACTATATATAATAATGTATATATAACAAGATATTGACACGTCTTGCTCACAGGGGCATGAGGTCAAGGGTTGCACTCACTCTCATGAGGAGACAACATCTCAGAACACCAACACGTGTCCGCCCCTCCCCACACTCAGTCCCTAGTAGGTCCAGTCTTGGTGGGCACCCCGGGTACTTCCGTTGAACTTTACACTTTGCTTTCACCAGAAATTCGTGGAAAGGACTTTAGTCAGCTGCTGATGAGCAACAGTGGGCGGGAGGAAAGGAGGTTGTGGCGGTGGTAGTCAATACCCGTTAATACTGTGTAATACACCATCATGGCCGCCGTCACGTGAGGCCGCGCGCTGTGTGTGTGGAGGGCAGTGCACGTGCGTGGTGAGGTGAAGGGAGGAAAAAAGGATAGGAGACAGAATAAAACGCTTAACGATGGTCAGCGGCGACGGAGGCCTGCCCTGCTGGGGTTATTGTCGTCGCTGCAGGCGTTGTGTGACGCTTGCTCCGGGTCACGCGCATTGCACTTCGGGAAGCGGGGGTCGGGGGAGACGGAGAAACCGAGGGTAACAACGTCTGCTGTGGAGGGCGGGGGCGCAAGATTGGGGGTGGAGGAGGAAGAGGAGAAAAGGTGGGTGGGGGCGAGCAGTGGGGAGGGTCTTGTGAGTGCCCGAGGGGCGGGTGCTGCATGTGCAGAGCCGGTGACGCGCGCGCTGGCAAACTCTGTCTCTGTCTCGCCTCCAGTGTCTCGCCTTCATCAGCAATGCGCGGACAGCAGCGAGACGTTCTGTGTGCGTCAATGTTGCCATGGCAGCGCGCGCTGGTTAATGATGGAGACTCCAGCAGCGGGAGGCTGGTGAGAGTGCGAGCAGCCCGGCAAACATGGCGACACCAGACGGGCCAGCCTCCAAACTCAAATGGAAGGGAGGGGCTGCAATAGAGTCCGAGGGAGGAGGGGATGGGGAGTTGCTCTTCTTCGGGGATTTAGGGGACGAAACTCTCTCGTTCACACGTTGTGTAGTGAACACGTGTTAGTCTCAGCAGTGAACTCCAGGAGGTTCCCTCGCTCGCATCATTCCCACCTACCCATCCACCCAGCCACCCACTTACCCAGGAGCCGCTGCCCAAAATTCGCGCACATGGGGAGGGGCAGGGGGGACCGCTCTCTCTCTCTCTGTCTTCAGCTGCTTACTTTTGTGCTACAGCTTTCTGTCTCTCTCTCACACACACAGACACACACACGCGCGCACACGTACACACACACACGCGCGAGCACACACACACATACACAAGAGAGACAAATCCTGTCGGCACTGCGGACCCTGCCTGTAGTTCGTGTTCTTGGCGGACTGAGGTGTCATCCTCCTGTCTCTGGCATCAGCAGCCCAGGGTCGCTCCCAATCAAAATAAAAGGTTTTGTTCTTTTACTTTCAGACTGTTTCCTTGTAACAAACATCTTTGTGTGAAAATGTACATCCTTCTCTCTTCCTTCTGTCTGTTTTCCTTGTTCTCCTCTTCCTACCTTTTCTTTATTTGTGTGGGAGAGAGAGAAGTGAGACAATCATTTCACCTGTTCAGTGTCTCAGGAATGACGGTCTGTCACATGTGTCCTGTGACAACGGACTCAATGTCTGATGGTCATCATGGCCGAGTGAAGACAGGCTACCCGACTACCTTGACCTTCTTCTCGCGACCTCGGCGACCCCGTTGTGCATCACGTGCCGCGCATCTGTTTGTCGTCACACCCTCGCCAACTTCAAAGCTCGGCAACAGCTGGGATTATACTTATCTTTGTCAGTGGACGGCTTTTTACACGGGTCAAAGGTCAGGTCATTCCTACCATGACGTCACTACCATCTATCTTGCGCGCGCGTTGGAGGTGGGGGGGAGTGGCTGGGGGAGATGTGTGCGAAAAAAAGAGTGAGAAGGAGGAAAATAGATGCTTGAACACTTGCCAAAGAAGTGGGGTCAGGTGCGGGGTCAGAGTTCAGGCGGCAGATGTGACCAGGGCAGTGACGACTGCTCGTGACTAAGCCGGAGATATAGTGCGCTCGGTTCGATACCCGTGTAGCGCAGCTTACTTCCCACAGTCGACCCAGGTGGCGGCAATGGTACCTGACACCTGAGAGAGTTCGGGGAAGGTAAGACAGCGAGGGAGGGGAGGGTGGCACCGAGGACACCTCCTGTGTGTATATGGATATACACACCTCCTCTAACACCTCCATCCCCAACAAAAAGGTTATGTGACGACCTTTTACCTTTGTACCTATATACCAAGGGCTGCCTTTATGGGCGTTCGTTTGTCATTATCTGTAAATGAGAATTGCTCGTGAATTACACAGTCAGCCATGTCCGGAAACAGAAATATGGATTGCTGTCCCACCCGACTTCACTGTGTCAACAACACCTGTGTGTGTGTGGCTGTGGCTCGACTGGCGACAGGTAGATGTAAACAAGAGCACAGTGTACCTGTGATCCCCACACTCACCTGCTCTACTGCCACACCAAGAGCCGCCGTCAACAAGAACCTTTGTGCTGGTGAACCTCCGCGTGTTACACCCTTCACCCGCCTTCCACCCGCCCTCCACCCGCCTTCCACCCTGCGTCCGTCCCTTAGCGGAAGTGATATCCATCACAACAAAGATCACCTGGCTGGGACGTTTACATCGGGTGTCATCAGTGGCGTGGGAACCAGGAGGGAGGGGTGGGCAAGGGGAGGAACAGATTCTGAGGGGACAAGAACGTGAACATTGTTTACGTCAGCAGAGAGTCACACACACACACACACACACACGCACACACACAAACACACACACGCACACACACACCAATATTCCTACGCGTGTGACAGATGCACTCTTACAGCAGTCAACTAGTGACCTCACAACTTGTTTTGTGGACTTTTTCCTTCTTTGTATTTAACCCTCTGGAATCCAGACTAAACGTAGATTTATCTATCTTACTTAGGTTAGCTGAGCTCTCCATTATTTTTGTGCCGATTGCTAGAATTCAAAGAGCCAGTGTTCGAATTCCTACATTTCTGTTAACAAGAAGAGACAAACGTAAAATAAGCAGAAGGGAGGCAACAACCTCATCAGCAAACGTCAAAGCCCTCGGCGTGCGGCAGTTGCTGTCCTTTCCTCCCATCGATGATTGGCCGGCAGTCAGACAGCTGCCTCCGCAGGAAGGGCAGGGCAGCTTGCTGTGACGTAATCAGGGCAGAGCAGTTTGCTGTTACGTAATCAGGGCAGAGCAGTTTGCTGTTACGTAATCAGGGCAGGTCGGTTTGTTGTGACGTAATCAGGGCACGGTCAGTTTGCTGTGACGTAATCAGGGCACGGTCAGTTTGCTGTGACGTAATCAGGGCACGGTCAGTTTGCTCTGCTGCTCCTCAAGACGACACAAAGATGGTGTCAATGCTCGGGGAGACGGCGGTTGCCGTGTGTGCACTACGTCATCAGTACACGCTGACAGTTGGCGGAGGACAAACAATGGTCTGCCATTGACGTCAGACGTACATGTTTCGCGTCAGACTGACGTCAGAGTGCACGAGGCGGCAGGTGAACAGGTGGAGAGCCAGCTTTGAAGTGGCGAGACCGCAGTTTGCTGAGCTCAAACAAGACATCAGGTTACCTCGCCCCGCCCATCACAAAGTTAGGAGAGGATAAGTGTGACGACGATGTCAGTGCCACGCGACTGTTTACTGGACTTGGATTCCAGTTGTGTTGGCAGGACTGACAAACGGTTTAACGGTCCACTTGTCACATATCGGATACACGCACGGAAGTCTTTTTCTAATTCCTGTCCTGAGTAACAGGAGTGACCTTTGACCTCTCCGCTCATCAAAGTGACGCTGACGAGACGGTTGAAGCTCATCTTCTCATCAAAGACACATGGAGGACAGGTGTTTATAATAAACTTGAGGCGACGACAAGCGTCACATCCAATATTTTACGATATATATTATGTATGTGCAAGAGTGTAGGACATTGTAGCAGAGAGTTTTAACAAGGTAATAAACAAGATAATAAACAAGGTAATAAATAAAAAAAGGTCGCAACACACAAAGTCGGAGCTAATGTGTCTTACAACATACACAAGCAGAGACTTCAGGTGTCGTGGACTTCTCACTACTGTGCTGTTATAATCAGAGAGGTTTATACAGTTTACACAGAGAGGTTTATACAGTTTACACAGTTTACACAGAGAGGTTTATACAGTTTACACAGAGAGGTTTATACAGTTTATACAGGAAGCAACAGCAAACGCTTTTAGTTTAACGAACAAGGAGTCGGAGGGTAAGCAGATGATTGTAAAGACAAGGGTGCGAGCAGGCCGGGTATCCACCCCCGCGTCTGTAGAGATGCTGAAGAGGAAGATGGCGGACTGTATGTCAAGCTCACTCCACTTCACAGCCAACGGTTGCTGGTTCAAAGCTCGTCCGGGCTCTGTGTCAGCTCCCTCTCACCTGCTGATTACCTGATTTATCAAGGTGACATTATCAAGGTAGAGCAAGAGGAGATTGGTAGTAAGCGGTGAGTAGACACTGACATGCTGACTGAGGACGACAGGAACCTATACTGTCAGCAGTCACGGGATGTAAACTGTAAACTGGTTTTCTCTGACCACAGGTGTGCATGAAACAACACCACAGCGACCCTCCCACACACAGCAGACGGTCCTCTAGGGTACTCTAGGGCAGTGGTTCTTAAAGTGTGGTCCACGGACCACTAGTGGTCCGCAGCTGACAGTCGTCATATGTCAGCAAAGTGATGTTTAAAGTGATGCATTCCTCGCATTAACATTTTAATTACAAATAACGAGGCAGTTTTGTGTCAACTTATTACTAAACTACTTTTACAAAAGAACATTTAGTTTTGAATTAAAATGAAACATGCGGCAATTTTAATTTGAAATTCATAGTACAGAGGGATTTTTAGGCCTTGGTGGTCCGCCATATTTTTTACTTAAGTAAAGTGGTCCGCGGTCCGAAAAACTTTGAGAACCTCTGGTCTAGGGGAACAAACTTTCAACACCAAAAGACGGTTTGCTACAAACATTCTCGCTCAGCCGTGTTTCCCAGTTAATGTTTCCAGCTCTTAACAATCAAAAAAACCTGGTAAATAAACAACAAACAAACGTGTGCATCAAGTCTGAGGTGAGGTCGGAACCACACGGCACCACGGTGCAGCGAAAGGTTTGGTGTAGAGAGACGCCGCTAGGGTCAGCACTGGGAGGTGATGGAGAGATGGCCAGACAGACGAGTGATCAAACATCTTTATTAGTATTTAATGATCTTGAAGTAAGCGGCCATCAGTCGTTATTAACTCCACGGGCCGCCAACTCTCGGAATCTGCAGCTTATCACCAGGAGTTAGGGTTGGTGAGATAAGAAGCTCCCTCCATCACATCTCTACTTTCGGCATTCGTTTTGAAAACAAGGGGGGGAGGGTGAATGGAACTCAGGTCGCAGCCGTTCCCGACAGGAATAAAGTCTGAACAGCCTCCGAGCTGCGGCCAGGGAGGAGATAAGAGGCTGGCAAGTGTCGGGAGGAATATAACAACTTATCTCACACGTGTCACGAGATCCATCTTTACACCATCTTTACACCTTCTTTACCATCTTTACACCTTCTTTACACCATCTTTACACCTTCTTTACCATCTTTACACCTTCTTTACACCATCTTTACACCTTCTTTACCATCTTTACACCTTCTTTACACCATCTTTACACCATCACACTGCACTGACTAGCCACTCACACTATCCACAATGCACCGCGCTGAGAAGCAAGGTCTACCGATGATCCTGTGTTTATATCAATGATCCTTTCCTGAAAAATGGGCTGTTCCTTTTATTTTCTCTCTGACCAAGATTTCTGTAACTTGTGTAACTTAAGTAACTTGTGCGATCTGAGTAGTCCCTCCCCTCCCCCTTTCTCTCTCTCTCCAAACCCTCGTCTGTCTCATTCTTCCCATTCCTAAGCATGCAGCGCCTACATAGCCTGCAACCACAGCTGCACGTGTTTGAAAAAAAAAAAACTACTTCTCAAAATATCGCAAAGAAAGACATTTTGTCGGTCATCGAACCATCAACAAACATCTGACAGTTACAAGTCAAGAGCACAGCACAGGTAGCTGACGGATGCACCGCTACAGGTAAATAACGGGAGGGTAGGTACAGGTGACGGAAGCGCAGGTACAGGTAAATAAAGGGAGGGTAGGTGCAGGTAAATAACGGGAGGGTGGGTACATGTGACGGAAGCGCAGGTACAGGTGAGGTGCCTGACGCAGGTCTTGTCAGGAAATGCCGCTGGCACAAAGCAAGATGTAGGAGAAGGGGACGTGAGACACGTGGTTCCTGTGTCCTCCACCCGTCAACACCATCAGCCGCCGCTTGTGTTCCTCATAAATCGCGCGGCGCCGCCAAGCGACTGGCGGAGGAGCAGACGTCACGCGGTGACAGGCACGCGGAGGGTGGCGCTGACAAATTACCGACAGGAAGTCTGTGAGCTGGAGGCATTGAGGCATTGCCCCACTGCTCCACCTCCATTACACTCCACACGCTGGCTTCTGCCAGACACGGGCTGCGACACCGCACCTCCATCAAGACACTCACGCGCGTACTCGGGAGGGGCGGACATGCGTAATCGGACACTTCCGGTCCTCAGCTTTATTGCGGCTGTGGTGCAAGTGATGTATAAAGTGTTTGTCAGTAATTCCCCGTATAATTGCAGCAGATAATTCCCCTCTAATGCTGTGTCCATGTTTCTCCTTTCCCCACATTCCCTCACAGCAGGTGAAGGTCAGGCAATGACCCCGTGCACACAGGTGCAGGTGACTAGACTGTTGTTTCTCGGCCTCACTGGCTACAGGTCGCATCTCTTCAGTTCTTTTGGGTTGGTTTTTATTTTTATTTTCATAGACCTGCGTTACTTTGTGTCTACTGTTTGGTCTGTGCTTCTGCTACACCTGGGTGTGACTAGAGGGAGGGACAGGGAGGGATGGTGTGTTCGAGCCCGCGGCCGTGGAGGGGGGACCCGGCCTTGGAACAGTTTGATCTTTCTGTCAGTTTACTGACCACTCGGGTGTACAAACTCTGTGTTCATCAGTGCAGCATCTGACAGCTTACCTGTGTATCATGTTCCAAACTGCATTGCTCAACATGTGTACAACATGACTGCCAGTCGAACTGTCACTTGTAACCACACAGTTATACACAGTTATAACCGAGTACAATTAATGATTAAGGGACAGGGGGCGAAAAGGTCGTCTGCCCCGGGGGCCTGTGCTGGGTGTGGGTGGCCTGACTACCTCACTTGCTGGCTTCTAGACTGTTCTCTGCCCGCTACTTGCCATGGACCTCACTCAGTGGTTGACCAGCCATCGCCACTCCACACGCGCCATCTTACCTGAAGTGTACATCGCTCATTGGCTAATATCTTGCAGACAAACGTACTGACTGACTGCTACAATCGAAGAACAAATAAACACAAACAGACCCAAGATATGTCAGTCAACAAATATATATGTATACACATATAAACCCAAAACAAACTCTACTATAAACCTACTACACAGACGACAACAAGCCAACTACACCTGCTACCCACCACCGACTCTGTGTTGTAGTCTGGACTTGTTGACTTGTTTTTGTTTGTTTGTCGCTCGACATAAACACTTGGCAAGGTTACACACTCGTTTGTTATTGTTTACTGATGAAGTAAATAGATTTTGGTGTGTAAACTTTACAGTGAGGCTTACTAATGAAGTCACATAAACCTGTTGCTGTGATAGACACCAACTGATGTCCTCCGTGTCCGCCATGAACTCCACCCGACTAACTGGTTCAACAGTCTCGCTGTTGAGGTGATAGAACTTGACAGTTGCTCTCATTTCACGGTTGAGGGGCGAGCTAAGGAGTCGGGTAGGTGTTTGTAAGATGACATGAGAGTCAGTATTGAAGTCGGCAGCAGACCAACGAGTGCAAGACACTCCACCCCGAACACAAAGAACGCGCTGTCTGAAGATGCCACTCCACCCCGATGTTGGCGAGGGCCCCGCATGAGCGCCCACCACGACATTCTCAACGACCTGACTCCACGGGTACATCATGGAGAGAACGGGTCTCTACCCCAACTACAACTGCACCTACAACCACCTGTACACGCTTAGTTCTTCCGTAGTAAGGACAACACACACACAATCACACACATACACACAGGCACACACACACAATCACTAACATACACACAGACACACACACACACTTGTGTTACAAGCTGTCCAGGATGTCACGAGTCACGTGTTACAGACGAAGAAAAGCGCCAGGGTCCCCGAGTCATTGTCATTATCATCATCACATCAATTAACATTACACTCAACCTCGCAGCACTACAGCTGTTATCAGTTCTCGCATCAGCAGTGCGATGAGCATGAGTTGTCAACATCGTGTTCACCTCCACGTTGCCATGGACACGTTGTCAATCGATCTGTAGACTGGATACCCGACTAATGAAGAAAGAGTTGATGGGGGTGTAGACGGCTTTGTTCTGAGAGACAGGTGATCGGCAGGTGAGTTCCTATGACAGTGCTAATGGCTGCAAGAGCACGTTACACAGACGCCATTCCTACCTGCGGCCGCGCGGCAAGCACTACAGTGACGTCACAGGCTTCGTGAGCACGTCACACAGACACCATTCCTACCTGCGGCCGAGCGGCAAGCACTACAGTGACGTCACAAACAAGACACCTCCAGGTGTGTCTACAGGTGTCGATGCTCCGTCAGTTCAAAGGCGGTGCTTGGCGATGAACTCCGCTTCTGATGGTTGGAAGCAGCGCGAGGTCACGTGACTGGGTGTAGCGGCACAAGCATAACCAGCTCAGCGCCTTGTCACGTGACATTTTCGGGGTGGAGAAGGAGGGAGAGGAACTTAACATCTCAAAATCGTTAGAAATTGATACTTGCTGTTTTGACGACAGCCGATCCTCCACAGCAGATTAAGAACTTGCTTAATGTGAAATTAGGTGTTTGGTCTTCACGCCGCCATGTTGTCAACGGCCATGTTGTTTTCCTCCCGTGAGTGCACAAAGGGCGAGCTGGGGGGGGGGCATCAGCTGGAGATGGTCGCAGTCTTACGGATCGCTCTTGTAGTCTTTAGATACTAGCAACAGTCGGGTGGCGTAAGCTGCCGTGCTCTGGTCACGTGAGTAGGCAGACTGTCCTCCGAGGTACCCTGGAGGGTGGTCAATGCCCCGGTGGTGAGAGGAAGAACTGACTTACGAAGGTCAACGACTGGACTACTATCCCCCAAACAGTCAAGAGTGGCTTTCCTGTCAACTGTCACCTCTAGTCGTGTGCTCTACCCACTGACAGGTACCCGACTGACTGATGACTAACTGGTCAGTAGAATCTCTGTAGTTGTTTTTTTTTTTTTCTCTTTTCTTTTCTTCTCTCCCAATCTTTATTTTTCTCTGCCCGTCTCTCTCTCTCACACACACTGCTCTCTCTCTCTCTCTCGCCCCTCCTTTCTCTCAATCTCTCTCTCCACCCACAACCTTTCCCTCACACACACTGCAACCACAAGGCAAGCAGAACTTACAAGAAAGTCGAGTTTATCAAAGACACCTGTACTTGTGCCCAGGTAAGCGACCTTGCTGGAAGCGAAGGGGAGTAGACTATGACTGTCTCAGAAGACAGGTAACCGAGGCCAGGGGTCAGCACCTCAATGTACCCTTCACCTCACGTGGCGCCAGGTGCGTGCGTGGTCCCTCCCTACCCGACTTCTCCAACCCTTCGCGACCTGCACACGTCGAGACGTAAAGCCATTTCCTAATCCCAGACTTGGGCTCCACCACAGCCACCCCGGGTGTCGGCCCTCGCAGACCTGACTGGCTTCGATCAGTCACCTTCCATCGACGGCGCGTCTGCTCTTTGATCTCGCCGCGTGACGTGACGTCTCGGGTAGGTGGTCTGACGGCCACGTGCCTTGACGCAACTGGTGCCCAGACTGCAGGGTGGCGGCGAGCTGCGTGTCGACAAGTCGATCAAAAGAGTCTGGCGGCTCCCGGGTGGATCGCATTTCATTGCCACTGATTTAGTCCATGCGCTGACAATCACTCGGTCACGGCGCCAATCTCTCAATCATCCTCGCTTCCAGAACCTTCCTCGAGCGTATCCACCCTCGTTAACATTTTGTGTGGTAAGCTCAGGAGTCAGTAGACATGCAAGTGGCTAGACACAATGGCTAGACACCTACAGTAGCTAGACACCTACAGTAGCTACAATAGCTAGACACAGTAGCTAGACACAGTAGCTAGACACCTACATGTCGAGTGTGCTGTGTGTCTGTATACTCTTGTATATTTGGTTTGTGTGAGAAAGCTCAATTAACCTACTATAAAGTGTGAAACTACCTGTCAAATCATGTTTTTTATTATTATTATTTTATTCATTAAAATGTCCGACTGTCATACTGATATGTCAAGCGCCACAAACCTAGAATTCAAAACTAAAAAAACTGAAAGACAAGTCTTGAGATGTCAGTAGACGAACTTGAGGTGAGACTACACTGGCTTCTCAACTTCTGAACGCTTCGTTGGGTCTCACCCACAACCTAATTCGTCGCATTATTTGATTGCTGTGAGATATATATTTATATACATGTTGCTAGTGTCAGTCTGTCAGCATCCATCAACTCCAGCAGTCATCAGGGGCGGCTACTGTCGCGCACTGTGTTTACAAAATGGCGGACTGGAACTTTCTCGGCGTTGTTTCCAAGAAATCGGCTTGTGAAACAAGTTGGACTGGCAAACCGCTGGTTTTCAAAAACACGGTTAGCTCACCGTCCTTCGTGGTGTCCGGGTTGGGGAGAGGAAGCAGCAAGAAGATGGGACTGCCGCCTCCTACACCTCATCCACTACAACATTCTCGCCTTGTTTGTCTCTTACTTCACATGTTACACACACGACCCACCACTCATACCCTGGTATTGAACAGCGGGTATCTTGCCCAGCATATCCCTGCAAACAGTTCTTGGACATCCCGAGTTCCATGGCAACGGATAAAGTAGCGAACGATGTAAAGTCACACACACACACACCTAGACACTCGGCGAACTAGGAGCAGACGTCGCAGTCATCACACACCATCCTTGCCCTGCTTCCTAGGCCTTACCCTCACTAAACCTACCCCCACCCCAATGCCCAGAAATAAAACCATCCTCCTAATACGTCCTCTTTGTACGATACACACATGCTCACACACACACACACACGCACATACCCACATACACGCACGTGCGCGCTTTCAATAGCAAGAAAAAAATAAAAATAAGAACGTGAATAACAAGTTAAAAAATACAGAAAAATCCGATGTGCAACCTTTGTATTCACAGACGCTCGCTATAGCAGCTTGAATAAAACAGTCGCTTGAACTACACTGGGGTTAAAGGACGAACTCAACGTCTGCGCATGCGTGCCAAAACATCGTGAGAAAATTGTAGTCACGACCCGGTGACACTTTGTGGTGACACACACATGACACAGTCACACACATGACACACACACACGACACAGTCACACAAGTGACAGTCACACACACACGACACAGTCACACAAGTGACAGTCACACACACACGACACAGTCACACACACACGTGACACAGTCTCTCACACACACACGTGACACAGTCACACACACACACACGACACAGTCACACAAGTGTGTGGGGTCAGAGGGCACGGCAGACATGTTGTTGCTATGACGACACCGCTGTATTTCGGTCTCTTCCTGTTTGTTTTGAATCATTACAAAGTATCGCATCGTAAATGATGTAAACATGACATCGCCGTCTTTTGGTAAGAGCGGAAAAAAAGAAGGAAAGAGATAAATATTTGATGAACTAGAGCACGAACATAACCTAAACATAAACACAAACATAACCTGACACTCCAACTGTATTTTATCTACCGCCAGTCTTTGGCTTCAGGCTTGGTTGATAAAGATCAGTGAGATAATCGTAAATATTTGATGTTTCATTCAACAACAGCTTTGTATACAAATGTCGTGCACCCGGCTACCTGTCTGTGTCGGTGTACACGTGGCGCTGACTGCTGTGATTGTGGCTTATATATATATACAGTATAGATATATATACACACCTGGAACATAGTAGTTTAATACTAAGTGAGCTTGTATATATATATAGATACACACCTGAAATATAGTAGTTCACTACTAAGTGAGCTTGTAAATATATAAATAGATAGCTACACACCTGATATATATACACACCTGAAACATAGTAGTTTAATACTGAGTGAGCTTGTATATATATATAGATAGATACACACCTGATATATATATACACACCTGAAACATAGTAGTTTAATACTGAGCTTGTAAATATAGTATGTTCACTTTTATAATTGTAGGTTTGTATATGTCTTCATGTACTATGTGGACTTGTATATATTGTACATTTACTATTTTGTGGGTTTGTAAATAGAGTACATTTGTTATGGGTGGTTGTAAATACAGCACATTGTCTGCTGTGACTGCTGTGATTATGGTGCTATGTGTTTCTGTATATATATATATACTGCTGTGTACACGGGTGTGACCACCGAGTTGTTGCTGGAGGGTGCGCTAGCCGGGTGGATACATGACGACAGCACCATTCACTCTCAGCGGGTAGAAACTATTGTGGAGGGAGGTGAGCTGCAAGGTCCGTGGCACTAATCTCTCAGTCAGGGGAGTGGCACGGAGAGGGGTGGGGGCAGGTCTACAAACGTCGGGTGGTGGGTAAGGGTAGCTGGGATGGGATCTCCTAAAGTGGAAAATCCGATCTCGTAAACAGGAACCCAATGCCTTTCAAACAGGGCTCTCCCCCAGTTCCACCCGACCCACACCCACCCCCTACCCCTGAGTCAACACGACACTGCACACCATGGCCAGCGATGCGGAACACTTGGTCACAGTGCACCTCCTGCTCCTGGGTACGTGGAGAAACCACATTTATCAACACTGGGTGGCGACAGCCGGCAGTGGCAGAGTAATCTCATTTATAACACGATAGTTATTTATTGTTGTTGTTTATATTGACTGATGTGAAGTCATTTGTGAATGTGCACGGAACGTTGAGCCGCAGACAAACACTGTCACACTGTGAGCATTGAGTGAGTAGAGTGAACAGAGGACAGAACTCTACTCACAGCTGGTGACATGATCCACTCATGTGACAGAATTCTTTGGTTTTAGGTTTTTGTGGGGTTTGAAAGAAAAGGTTCTAGACTGGCAGAGAATGGACGGTGCATTCATGTTGGACACCTGGTGTCACGACAGATTCATTCCCCGCCATGAGACTGTTGGCACCTGGCAGGACCTCAGCCAACACCCGGGGTGGACCCGACCCCGTGGTGCCAACATGGCCTGGCCGTCTTCTCGCTGTCAAAGAACTCTGTCAGCAACACTGCAAACAGATCCTTGGACTTGCATCCTTTCTAGTCAGCACAGTTCCACAACATTCATACCTCCCCGACATTTTCAGGATTTGTTTTCTCTGCCGCTGTTCTCCTCTCTTGAGAAGAGGAATGATGATTCGAACAACAGTAGCTGCTGAGGAGTGCGGAAAAGCGTTGAGCCACAGGAGCCAGTGAGCTTCACGTTCAAAGTACGATCTGTGTCAAGGGAGAAAACTGAACTGTGCAAGGGGAGACAAACAGGGTCTACAATGCTAGACAACAAACCCGAGGCTTTGTTTGTTTGTTTGTTTGTTTGTTTGTTTGTTTTTTCAAGAAGTTGAAGTTTCGGATAAACTGTGGTAGGCAGTAAGCATCCAGCTGGCCAGGCGCCTTGGAGCGAAGGTGATGCCAGTCGGGTGAGCACCGAGCATTCGGTGTCCCTGTACAACGGGTAGAAGGTCGGAGGTCACGGACACCAGGTCGCATTCACTGGAAGGAAAGTAAACGCAAAACACTGATCCCTGGTCACGTGAAGCGCCGGTCACAGTGCAGGTTGTGACTTGTCCCGTCACAGGTCGCTGAAATCCGCGAGAGAAAACAAGTTTGACTTTGTGTTTGCTTTCATGCTGCTCATCACGCAGGTGGCCACCCTGGGTGCGGACAGACTGTCATGACGCTGAACACAGGTCTCATTACCGCCGTGGAGGGCGACAACCATCTCACAAACAATAGACATGGCGGACAATGCTCTCATTAAATTAATCAAGGAAGACGACTTTCAGACAGACGTGGTCAGCATGGCCTGCAGGCAATAACAAAGACAACAACTGTTGTGTTGTTCATTTAGGGATTGTTTGTTTTTTTTCCTTGTTTTTTTCCTCCCGTCAGTGGCTGATGATGGTTTGATGCTTTTGCTTAGTTCGGGTGCACAAAGGCTGCGGCGAAGTATTTTTCACTGTGTGATTACTGTTGCACTCAAATAGCCAACGGCAACTTGTGAACACACACACACGTGCAGTCGGCTTGTTTGTTTACAAATGCCCCACAGGCGTTAATCAACACTGGCGATGACGTCACAAAATGCAGGTGATTGTAGGAACAGTCGTTTAGGTGCCAGAGCCGGCGCCAGACGAGAGAAACCGGACATCGTGTGTGTGTGTGCATGTGTGTGTCTGTGCGTGTGTGTGTGTGCGTGTGTGTGTCTGTGTGTCTGTGTGTGTGTGTGCAATCACTGTTTATCACGGCCACCCGGCCCAGCTTTTACCGAGGTAAAGTGTCTGTGGCACGGGTTCCATACAGGTGAGCGCATAAAACATGTTTTGCTGAGACCGAGGGCCGCCATGTTTATCACAGTTCGAGCCTCAAACTGCGCCGTCAATCTTATCATCCATAATGACAGGAAGACAGACAAAAACAGCCGGCGGTCCATAAGTAGAAAAATGTCACCATTTGACAACGGCACTAACAGCAGGAGAAGGACTGGCACACGTTGACATGACAGTCAGTAGTGTCATGTCATCAGACCACAGAGGACTGTGATGCCGAGTTTGTCTGAGTAAAGCCGTAGTGCGCATGCGTGCACATCCCTGCACTTTACTGTACAGACCACATTCCCCCCACAGCTGCTCGGCCACAGGGGGCCACAAGTCAAAAGTTAGAAAACGAACACGTGTGTGTGTGTTGCTGTGCACACCTCGCTGTACTTATCACCTGTTCAAAACAAACTTCGGCCGTGAGAAAACAAGTTCTTACCTGGCAAGGGGCCCGCCTGCTGCCAGACTGCCAGCGCCACTCACCACACGACGGTGCTGCTCAGATGATCGCAGATCACAGCTGTAGCAGCTGCTCTAATGATCACAAATCACAGCTGTAGCAGCTGCTCTAACGATCAGAAATCGCAGCTGTGACAGCTGCTGGCTCTGTTGTCACTAGATGCACAGTCCACCCCCAAGACCGGCCTGTGGTCACACAAGCACGAGTTGACTCGTGGGATGGAGAATGTTGTGTGGAGTGGAGGGTGAGCACTGTAGGGAGGATGTACTTTGTGATGGAGGGGATGGCGGCACTTTATGAGAACTCTGAGTCCACCTACTGTGGCTGTATTCTACAGGACTTTTGAATTTATGTGCGCTGCTCCCTTCCATCTCCCGTATTGAAGACGGCACTAAAAAAAGAAGAAAACGGATTTATAACGGACAATTTTCCCACTTTGCCTTTTTTAAGTGTCCTCTGTCCTACCTCCATCCCCATGGCTGACAACCAGTCAACCGAAACTCGTGCCTTGCATTCCTTGGCGTGTACTGCAGGCAGTAGAGCAGAACCACACACAGCATCACACACAGCATCACTCACACACAGCATCACACACAGAGCATCACACACACAGCATCACTAACACAGAGAATCACTCACACAACTCATCACTCACAAGCTACAACAGTAATTTGTGCGAAGGATTTCATTTCACAAAGCGGTTCGGAGTTTGTGGAAACTAAATACCCGCAATACCGCGATACTCGCAATACCCGCACTGTGAACACACTCTACCCTCACAGTGGTGTCCACAGCACCAATACCCGAGATACCCGCACTGTGAACACACCTAAGAGCGAGGTGTTCTGTCACCCAGCACCAGGTGTACGGAGGCCGATGTCGTGGAGTCTGGAGTCACCGTTGTGAAGATAAAGCACTTATAATACAGGCCTGGGGCTGTGTGTTTGTGTGTATGTCTGAGTGCGCGCTTGTGTCAGTGTGTCAGTGTGTGTGTGTGTGCACCACGCCTCTGGTGGTGCGTGCGACAGTGTGTGCTTGCGGGTTGCTGTGTGGATCTGTGTATAAGAGGGGAGGGATGTTAATAGGTGGTGATGGTGGGGTGGGAGGGTGAGACGACATAGCCATGAGTGTGTTTGCTCGCTTGCCGGGTGCGCGGTGTGAGATGAATATCCAGTCGCCGCCAGTCACGAGAGAAAGCCACCCAGTCTTCCTCTACAAGCCATTATGTGCTCAAGTATCGCCAGAAACCTAGGCTTCTTTAAAGTTCTTTTTGCTCCAGATATAGGCATGTGTGTTTGTGTGTGTGTAAATACACTCTCTCAGTTCTCTCGCTCACCCAGTAATTCAGCCCACAGACCTCCCCTCCCATACCCCCCTCTCTCCCCTCCACACACACAGGCTGACAGTCCATACAATGGAGGCTTTTCCATGAACAGAACACCTTTCAAGGTTTATCTTTGGGTCAACAGGCGGGTAACTGGTCTGACAAGACGTAACGGGTGCGTGTGTGCAAGGCGCGTGCGGGTTCAGAGCGTGAGAACATGCGCGTCCATCCTCGCTCCCACCTCCACGAGAGTCAGCTGACGTCAGCACGTGCACATCGCTGACCTACATGACCTCCCCATGCTCACACCAGATCGCTGGCTATATCTCCACACCATGCCAACACCAGTGTCTGTCATGTGTGTCACAGGGTCTCCTGGGTTGGGGAGTTGGTGTTGGGGGATGTGGATGGCCGAAGGCATCTGAACTGAGAGTCGCGGTTCGATACCCGTGTAGTGCAGCTCGCCTCTCCGAGTCAGTCCAGTTGGCGGGAACGGGTAGCTGGCTACAGAGGTTTGAAGGTCAGACAGCGAGGAGGGGATACGGGCACCGCCCTCAGGTGGCCCCGAGAAAAGTTCCTGACGACACGAAAAAGGTCATTGGACGACCTTTACCTTCACAGTCCTCACGTGCGCACGATTCTGCGTGCAAGACACTCACCGCTCACTGTTTAATGCGCATGCGTGTACCTCCACCCTGTAGAGTGTAGAGGGTGCAAAGTGACGACAAGACTGTAAAGACGACAAGCCAACTGCCACCTGTGACGTTTCCAGTCGTCACGTGACAAAGTATTAGTTTGGAAAGTGTACGTCACAGCAGGGCGCGCAGTCACTCTGCAGGTAGTCAGCAGGAGGTCAGTCTGCTTCCTGGGTCAGCACTAGTGTGGCGGCGAGGCGGAATATTTACCTGGCGGCGACACCGTTTGAAGTCGGTCACGTGGAGAGCCCACGACAGGTAGTGAGTGTTGTCGTCACAGGTAGTGAGTGTTGGTCGTCACAGGTAGTGAGTGTTGTCGTCACAGGTAGTGAGCGTTGGGGTCACAGGTAGAGGATGGAGCAGCTGGTTTGCAGTTTTCAATATCGCTGTGGCTGCTGGTCACCTCCCTTGCCTCAACTGTCGTCTGTCTCAACGTTTCATCTACTGACGAGACCGACATACTTGGGTGACTCCGTGTAAGCTGAACAGCTGCTGCACAGCACCTTGACAGCACGTACAGCAATTAAGCTGGATGTCATCTTTGTGTCATGTTTATTAATTTGTTCGATGTTATGAAGTGAGAAAAATCTGTTTACTGAACCAAATAAACTGCCTTATGGCGCACTGATTGATGTGACAGGGCGTGTGACGCACGCTGTACACACACACACACATATATATATACATATGTATATACACAGGGAGGACTCAACATCCTGATGGCGTCTTTACCGACTCCAACACCCACAAGCAGAGTGTGTGCCGGTTTATGATGTCAATGGCCACCACCTGGACATGCACGTGCCCGAACTGACGTCAGTGAAGTACCTGCAGACCCTCAATCCCGCTCTAAGCAACAGCTCTCACCTGTCTGCACACCACCCCTCCCCTCCACCTGACCTGCACGAACATCAACAACAACAAACAACAAATCGACAGCAGTGTTGACTCGCTGCCTAAACACGGTTCACTGAATCACTTTTCAGTGAACTACTAGAACGAGGCTGGTGTGCACAAAGCTTCCGGTTTAGTCTCATTCATTGTTACGGCTCGCCGAGACTAACAGCGGAGACTTGGCGAGAGGCTAAGCGTTGGTCTCGGCAGACAGACAGCCGTCCATCTACACATGTCGGCGCCTCTACAACTGTATATTTCCCACAAAATACCATAGGTAGCCACCTACACAGCAGTAGATACCCACAGCAACACTGGTGGCTCCACTACACGGCAGTGGCTCCTGTAAAACAAAGTTCGTCAGAGTGGAAACCGAAGTCAGTCATGCGGAAATTGTTCTTAAAGGTCTCGTAGTGGGAATGTTTTGAAATGACAAGAGTTCGAGGTGAGTACAGACTACTACAGGCTACTACAGGCTACGTGTGTGAGTAGCTACACAGCCTCTGTCTTCACCGACACGACTCACGGATCTGTTAGCGGTGAGCACAACGACTGGTGTGTTCCACACCACAAAGCCAACAGCCACAACATCTACAAACGATCCCTGTACAAAATAAGGATAACTACAGAGAAATGAGCTTGTGCAACTCTGTCCTCGTGAGGCAGTAGAATAAATTAAGAGAAAAAACCCGTAGAGCGAGCCTGCAGACCTCTGTGTTTGTCTGCGCGAACACTCAAGTTCACAAAGAAATCTTTGACCAAAGTTCCTCCTCTGCTCTGAGAAAGTCACGACCTGCTGACTCCCCTGCTGAGTGGAGCTCTCTGGTGGGGAAGAAAATACTTGTGGTATGTGTCTGATGTAATCAAGGTTGTGATCAGAGGATAATCACTGGCGGAGAAATGTGCCTGGGGTGGCGGTAGGGTGGTGGGGTGGTGGGGTGGAGGGGTGGACTGAGTTATTTCTGTGTCGGGGAACACGGAGGTCACTGTGCCAACACCATTCTGTCCTCGGAGTGACATGACGAGAGATGATGCCACATCAATGACTGGCTCTACACACACTTGCTTCATGCACCAGCACGCACGATGGTGGACCCCAGCCTCATACACCGCACGGCATCAACAAAACACTTTTATCTCTACAGACCTGCAGGTGGAAAACTATGTCTTACTTGCCCTCCAACCGCTCTCAACCACAACACACGGCAGTCAAGTCTCAACCAGACACACGGCAGTCAAGTCTCAACTATCAACACCAGCAGTCAAGTCTCAACCATCAACACACGGCAGTCAAGTCTCAAAATTCAAACTTCAATGGAACTCGGTGCGCGTTGGCAACTTGTCAGACCAAAAGAATTTCACACCTGTGTAAAACATTTTATTCAGCAAGTGGCATCACAGCTCTGTAAGGGAGGTAATCGTTGACACCCTGTAATTCAGGGGAAGAATTGCAGGCCCCGGGGGGAACATCTGCGTTGTATCGACATCCCCACGGCTGACATTTGTGCTGCGGAAGGTGGAGATGGATGACTGGACTGCGATGCTCCTTGACTGCCATCGGAATTTCAGTTGAAGAGAGAAGGGTGGAGGTGTGAGAGGCAAGCCATCAGTGCAGCTACCCGGCTACACGAGTTCGCTACCCACGTGTAGCTACCCACATTTTATTTTCTGTGCCTGACTAAAGGCCGTGCATGGCGGTAAATCTCTTGAAAACAAACAAAGACCGAGAGTCAGACGAGAAGTAAAACTCACTGGCGAAAGGGCGGTAACCTGAGTAATGACGTCATAGATCACCTTACAGGTGAACTTGACTGCTAGTTGCTGTTCAAGATGTGGTAGAGCCCTTTGGTGGGTTTTTCTTAATTTATTTGACAGCTTACTCAAGCGGCTCAACCTGATTCACGAGATAAGACCGAGCCAAGAGTTTAGAGAGAGATTTACGGGTCAAGGGTCGCGGTCACCAAGCTTGTGGCCGATGGTCTGGGGTTAGTTATGACAAGAGCAAGTGATGTTTCCGTGACATGACGACAACACCTGCACTAACAGTGTCAGTGACAACCATCTATGGAGGAGAGGACGACCATCTGGCGAGGGTGATGGTGCCGATGTGTGAGGCTCAAGAATGGAGACTTTGGAGTGACAGGAATTCACAAACATGTCAAAGGCTTGATGACGTGTCTGTTAGAAATATTCTACAGGTCTTCTACAATCTACATCATCACTCATCTTCTACCTATCGTCTCAGTGAATACTTGTCAGAACCTTCTCCTATTAAACTGATAAACCGATCTGTATTAGCCAGTCGGCATCGTGTGTCGTCTGTGAACGAGTCTGGGAGCCTCGCTGTCATCATGGCCACGTAGTCATTGCTGTCTGGCAATCTTCTCGTTCTCCATCATTATCGTCATTAAGTCTGTCATGTTAACTGTCTGCGAAACTCCCAACTCAAATGGCCGCAACCACCGTAACATATGGCCGTGGTTTATTACAGCAACAACACAAATGTCCGTGTTATAACACCTGTACAGGTGTGACATCTTTGACAACACTACAAAGATTGACAGACAGAAATCCTTTAACTGCAGGTAACGAGGTGTTGTGACTTCTCTCCTGTTACTGCAGTAGTTGTATGCTCACCATTGTTACAGACTTAGCATTGTTACAGCTGTTCACCTCCCCGCCCGTTGCCATGTTAACGGTCGTAACGACAAGTAATGAGAGATGTTTGCTTCCTTGTGGTCAGCAGCACGAGCAGCGCTTGTCAACATTAATAAGTTGTGTTTGTTTGTTGTTAACGAGAAAATAGTTGTGCTGAGACCTCCCTCTGTAAAGTCACACAACAAAAGCGACCAACGTGCGACCAACAAAAGTTCACTCAGTGTCCCTCCCTCACACCCTCCCTGTGCAGGGTGGAGTGAAAAACAAAAACTTGTTTATGCGTTCTCACGAACTTACGGCTGCCGGCATTTCGCTGACAACAGAATCAAAGAAGTTGTTTCTCCTGAACCCAGAGAGAAATCCTCCCCCTGTCCACAAACTCCCCCCTCAACACACACCCTCCCGTCTTGTGGTTATTGAGTTGTTACGGAATGTGAATGTGAAGACCCCCAGATCACACTCCTGTATATGTGTCAATGAGACTGAAATATCAGGCGTTGACGTCAGCGCTCCCCACAAGCCACCTGCCGAAAGAATGTGACCTGACCTCTGTGACGTCAGCACTGTCCTAGTTCGCTGTCCGAGCGTTGGTGACTGTCGTAATCTCATCTGTGGGCGAGGGTGTCGACGGTCCACTTTCAGTCTTATCTGCTCGTCAGGCTTGAGTTTTGCTACGTCAGATATAACTGTGAGTTGTGTGTGAATACATTTGTATACAGAGTAACAGAACCCGCCATGACACTTACGTCACACGCAAAAATTACACGAGAGAACAAAGGATGATGCAGCTGTATGAGATACAGAAATACCGACAGACACAGAAACTACAAAGTAAATTATACATGTCAAATAAACAGACAGGAAGAATTCAGAAGACCGTTGAGAGACGGAAGTAACAGAACGACAGACAAAGCGAGACAGAGAAACAAAGACGCGGAGACATGGAAAGAAGGAAAGATTGGAAGGACGGAAGGAGAAATAAGAAATAAAAATGAACTTTGAGCGTTCAACCCTCCCAGAAAACTGTCCATCCATGACGAGTTTGTGTCCGCATTATCCCCAAGTTCTTAGCTCACGTGCTTGGTGACTTGTTGTTAGCACTCCTCCATCTTCTCTATTTTCCTCTTCATTTCTTCTCTCAGTTTTACCGGAGGTCTGTGTTCCCAGCGATGGGACGACGACTGGAGGGCGGAGGGTGAGTATAAAGTTATCTGTCTGCAAGATAAACCACTCTGTGTTGCTACAAACAATGATAGGTGAAGGGTTTCCGCCACCTTGTCCTGTGAGTTCACTTGTCCTGTCGTCCTGTGGGTTCCTTCACTGCGACTTGCAGCCAGTGAACAGCGAGTGAACACGTGATGACGAGACACGCCCATTCATCTGTCTTTTGTTCCTGTTTCTCTGTTATTAAATAAATATTAGCTTTAGTTTTAGTTTCCTTTCAGCTCTTCATCTGTATCTGATCCTCGTTGTTTCCCCCAGCACCACCGCCACCACCACCTCATCACCACCGCTACAACCCCACCACCACCGCCACCACCAACACCACCCCACCCCACCTCACCACCACCGCCACCACCACCCCACCACCACCCCACACCGATGTCGACCTGTCGACGACTCATTTGTGGTGATGGCAGCGGCTTCACCAGTCACGTGACCGTCTCCCTTTCCAGCCTCCGCTCGCTCCCTGGCAGCAACAACTTTTTACGAGCTACATCAACGGTTGCACGACTGGTTAATTAAACTGTAGACTGGGTGTCAGGCTGTCAACGACGCCATCTGTATTCCGGGTATCGGCACTACACCCCATCAGACCAGGGTAGCACAGGTTTCACAGTTGTTTACAAGCTACAGATGTTTGTCGCCGAGGAAACATTTTGTTTCACATTTTTATTTTTAGTATTGTTTGTTTTTTCGTAGATTACCTGAAAGAGCCAGCCCCTGGGCGCCCACCCTGTTCATCTCAGTCAAAACGAGGCTGACTGTATTTCCTTTGTGTTTGGACTGTGTGTTCACTCGTCTGCTTGATGCTCGCGTGCTTTACAATGTCTGTAGCTTAGTTTACTAACAGTAGCCACTAGGTAGCTGTGAACTATCATACATTGTTGCTTCCTGTGAACGCTCAGATCACACCTCAGGTCACAAGCTGACAACATTCAAGGTGGAAGAAACGGGTGGCGGATAGAATACCGGCGACTAGCCGGAGTAAGCAGGTTCGATACCCGTGTTGCGCAGTGACGTTCCCTCAATCACTCCAGCTGTCGAAAAGAAAAGCTAGCTTCCAAAATTATTATCATTATCAGCATCACCTCTTCATCGTTGAGATGACGGATTGGAGAAGAGACGAAGAGAAATCAAACAGATGACATGTTACTCGGTGAACGAAATGTTCCATGAGATTTTGTGAAATCCTTAACTTCTCACAGGGAGGAATAATGGGGTGGAGGTGGGTGATGTGTACCTTACAAATCGGGAAAAGTTGCTGGTGGTCTACACAGTGGAGAGAGATGTCGATGTATTTGAGGATGCAGCTCAAGTATTCCTTCATCTCTCTGCCGAAAATAGCGAGGGCAATGAAAGCCATACAGACTCCTCATTGTAGCCACCTTTCAGGTTTCCGTCCTTCCTTCACCAGCGATAACCTTTGCTGGGTTGAGGCTTGTGGCCGACTTGTCAGATGAGGAGGGCTTGCAGGGTGGCTTCACACCCCATGATGGTGGCTACGGTACACGTGGCACAAGGGGAAAGCTCTCTCTGCTCCTCCCTCTGCCTTTCTCTACGCCTCCCTCTGTCTCTCTCTACTCCTCCCTCTGTCTCTCACTACTCCTCCGTCTCTCTCTACTCCTCTCTCTGTCTCTCTCTCTACTCCTCCCTCTGTCTCTCCCTACTCCTCCGTCTCTCTCTACTCCTCCCTCTGTCTCTCTCTACTCCTCCCTCTCTCTCTCTACTCCTCCCTCTGTCTGTCAGGCACGCCGCAAGCTCGGAGTGAACTGCTAGCCAGTCGCACTTATGCTCCAAGTGCCGGAGGGAGTGATTTGAACTGGATGCTCGCCGCACCTCGCCATGGCTTTCATCTGACAACAGAAGCTGGAGAGGATCCATCCCTAGAAACACAGTCCGTCATCTTTGCTCACTGCTCACTGCTCATTGCTCACTGCTCACAGCTCACTGCTTGCTCTCACTGCTCATTCACCAACCTTCACTGTTCATTGCTACATCAACGTTCACTGCTATTGTGTTCACCACTCACTGCTCGCTGTAAACTGCCAAAAGTCTGTTTCTATAGCGACCACGTTTTGTGATCTTTCTCTTGTTTTCAATATTTTTTTAATAAGTGTGTGTGTGTGTGTGTATCTATATATAGCATATTCATACACACGTACATCAACCGTCACTAAATATCAAGCCACTGAAATGATAATAATTCCAGTCAGTGTGTGTCGATGTGTCTGTAATAGAGAGAGAGAGGGAGGGTAATGCAGGTGTGAGAGAGATTTTGTACTCACGGTCCTGCAACTGGAAGTTACAACAACCCACAACTCATCTCTACCTAGAAGCTTCTTGAGCCTAGAGAGATGCTGGTAAACACAAACAACTCGTGACAGATCACAAGGTGAAACTGCATCTACAACATTAACCCTACAACACTGACCCTACAACACTGACCCTGTAGCACAGCGGAAGATGCTTCACATCATTACAGTAAATGAATAGTTTGTCATCTCTCTACCTCCCCCAACATCCGCCAGTAGCAAGGTGCTACACAGCCACAGACCCTGAAGGCAGTCAGTACTCTACACATCTACACACAGTCGCCATCACAAGCCAGTGAACTACGCTACACAGCAATGGCGGCTAGACACAGTGAACCACCTACAGCGCTGTCTTATAGCCTGTATCAACACATGCAGTGTTCACACAAGTAACTGGGTGACTGACGCCATACTGTGTTGTATGAACACCATACACAAGAACACGTTGACAGTATTAACAACAAGTCCACACCTGCAGCAGGCGGGTGGTGCAGGAGGTGGGTGGGCCAATGACAGTTTCTGCCTCACGCATTTAAGCCCCCCCCATCTCTCTCACACACCCCCACCCACACCCCCTCTGACTGCTAGTCTGACTCCCCCTCCCCCACCTTGCTGTTTTCTCTCCGCTTCTCACCTGGCGACTGGCTGGTGTCGAACACCTATCGACTTTCCTCCACTCGCCAACCTGCGGGTGAGATCGCCACGTCACCAAAGCAGCTTCAGCAGACAGCTCGCCCCCCGGTCATCAGTCTCCACTGGCTACGCATGTGGGTCAACCTCCAGTCTGCTATTGTCTGTCATTCACCTTCGTCGTTTTTTAACGTTTTCCCAGTTAGTAGATGATTTGTCGTTCTGCTGGCTGCTCGTCTTAGTTGTCTGTCTGAAAGTCACGTGACTCTACTTGTTTGTGTGGAGAGCTAGCGACGCTTCTGATGCATTGACAGAAGGTCAAAGGCTCGATGAACATCAGAAGGAGGCTTAAAATCCCAGAACGAATTTCTGAAAGGAAATGCACTGCTCTCTGTCGCACTCATTGCCGCGTTCTGTACTAATGTTTGTATGGCATAATCACAATACATCTCAATATAAATATTAGCCTGGAACACCAACACACACACAAGCTCTGGTGAAGGAGGGTTGGGCGTGGGGCTAGCAACCCCACCCTGTAAAAAAAAAAACATGCTAAAGAAACCGCAAACCGCAAAACTCACAATATGAGATACATATCACAGGATGAGACATACATCAGTCACGGACCAGTCTGTGTCACACCAGACTTGACATGTCACGTGTCACTAAGAAGAGAAAGACTGCCTACCACAGGCGGGTACACGGGACTAAGAAGAAGCTACTGCAGCTGTGAGTGAGCGGGGTGTGGACTAACCGCGGACACAGGAGAGTCTGTGTATCGCCACCATTCAAAGTACATCAGCATCTTGCAACGCCGCGGCCTCCGAATGACGCCGGCTGCAGCCTCCTCCACAAACACAAAGCTTTTAGTATTAGTAGCGAGGGAGGGATACACAGGAATCTTGATGATATGTGGCTTATGTGGTCAATACTTATGTTAACTTTATCAACGTACCTGCGACTTATAAATATAACATTAGTTAATCCATGAAACATATGAAATCGTGTTATCAGTGTGTATTTATGGAATCTGCATTTGGCTGTTTATTTGTACCCATGGAGTTTCCACACTGTGTGTTGGGTACATATGTTTGGAACTCAGGCAGGAGTTAAATACTGTTAGAAAGGTGTGTTTCATGTTGTTCTTCTCCCAGGAAACTAATATATCACGACCTGTACAGCCAACAGGCAGCTGCTTTTCTGTTGGTGAGAGAGTGAGTGATGACAATGTTGGTAACACTTGTGAATGACAATCACAGCATGAGACATATATCATATGATTAATGATAATGATATTAATGATAATGATAAAGCATTTTCTACAGGTCAAACAAACTTTACAAATGTAAGCCACTCACATCAAACACAAGCAAACATCACACAATAGATGTCACATAACAGCCTACTAGGTGAGTGAACACTACTCTCTTCATACACCAACACACACCGACACACGCACACGCACGTGCACACACACAAAGAGAGAGGGGGAACTAGAGAACCTAAAGACAAACCACTGACATTCAGCCCTGTAAACAGGTGTCACGTCCAGAGAGAGAAATTTGGAGCCGAGATACGAACCTACGACGTCCGATTTTCAAAGTCACGTTGTCATGTGGCTTAGCCACTACGCCGCCAACTGCCACAAGCACGTCACACATCACAGGATGATCTACATCACAAGATGACGAAGGAAGCAATACGCAGACAACTTCGTTTAAAATGTTTTTATGGGCTTTATAAAGAGGTAGACAGATTTATTCACCAGAAACAGAAACAAGCATCACACGAGCAGACGTCTCCCTCTTATGATGCACATACATAAATATATCTACAGTATATGTAATTATGTAATGTGTATCCAATCGCTGCTACCCTTACGTGTTTACAGGACAATAGATGAAGTGGATGTGTCACAAAATGTTGTTAACGTGAAAAGACAGGAACTGTGTCACAAAACTAACAGGTACAAATCACCTGAACAGGTAGACAGGTAGAATATAAACGACAGAAGGCAGAATTGCGCGCTGGTCCGTAATGACCGAGACGACCACAGCAACAACAAGGCCAAAAAAAACCAACAACCTAAAAATAAACAAGAGAAAATATGACAGAAGGAAGAAACAAATGAGAAGTGAGGCCCTGATGACTGGAGGAGGGTGACACAGACGTCACGTAGGGAGGAAAACAAGTGTCGGAACTGGGGACGTGACGTCACGTAGGGAGGAAAACAAGTGTCGGAACTGGGGACGTGACGTCACGTGCAGAACGCAGGGTGCAGCAAGCAATGGATGGGTTCATGTCTGAACTCCATTTGTTCTGCAGTGATACCCGAGCCCAGGTGCTGATGGACAAAGCTGACATCCACATTGTCATCGTCGTCAGCGATGATTTTCATCGACAACCTTGTACCTTGAAGTCTTCTCGCTCCTACAGACTTCTGCTAAGCCAGAAATAAACTAACGGTCTGTTGACATCATTCTGTCTGCTCACCGAGGCCGCTGGGTGTCACTTCAAACTGTCAAACGAGAGAAAATAAACTACAGTCGTCACTGATGATGCCAACGGACTTCTACTAACGATGGCCAGTCTCCGAATGATGGGAACAACCTTCAATGACTTTGCATGGGTAGCAAGGGGGAGTTGGGGCGAGAATACATAATTTTTCATGTGTTGAGGCTCGCAGCACATCTGGTGCCTGGTGCATGTTGTTGTTGTTGTGGACTCAGACATATTGTGACAGGTTCTTGTCGCTGTTTGTGCGGTTTGCTTTGAGAACTAAAGCTGCGGTCGGTTCCCAGACGACTGGCCTCACGATTGTTTAAAATGAGATTCTGTTAGTGTTCACCATTAACAGCACTGCACTAACTGACATGCACTTTGGAGGATGTTGCTGTCAAATATAATCCAATAAATATTTTCACAGCCAAGTTAAAGTGGATCACCATGACCGAGAAAGAGGAGACGACTGTCCCAGTGATGGCGAGACCTGCCGACATGACCATCGGTGGTTACTGTGTGAAAGCCGATCAACAACATTCAGATTAGACAAGCGTTTGAAGAAGCACCAAAAAAAGCACATAAAGATAATCCCGCCTGTGAAGTTGGCTTGTAGGAAGAGTAACCTCCCCCAGGGGAAGATAATGGGACACGTACGACGATAAGGGCGGCCCCAAGAAGGAGGGAGCGCAAAATGAAGTTGACTGTTGTCGGCGCCTCCATCCCATGGGAAGAACCTCTGCCCCGGTGGCTGCCCCAGTGACAACAGACGGCTATCCTAGGATAGTCGGCATGAAGATAAGATAGCCATATGAAGATGCTCGAGGTGAAGACGATATGTCCACTTAATTTCCACCACTTGCAGATAGAGCAACTTGACATCTTTAAGCTCAACATTGCCTTCAACTTAAATCCACGAAGGCCATCAGAGTAAGTGTGCCACCATCATCGTCATCGTCATCGTCAGATGATGTCTGCGAGCTGATGAACCTGCTGCTGGCCTTGACACAAAAACCTTGCATTGCAGCTGGACTCCACCTCGAGTGTAAACACAACAACAGAAAGTCAGGTCCTATTGTCCACGAGTCTACACTGAGAGGAAATAAATACAATGGCGGCTGACATTGCCTTACAAGGCTGCCACATTGGTTTGCACACGTTCTCTACAGCCTTCTATAAATAGATGTGTACATGTGTACACGTGTACACGTGGCTAAGGGCCGCACACAAACACACATCATTAATTTCAGACGCCTACAGACTACACACGTGCACGAATTAGCCGCGCGCTCACCAGCACGAGCATCAGTCCTGTGCACGCTCTGTAAGGGAGGTAATTTTCCATTCTCGTGTTGTAGCCACCCCCCTCCGCTCGCTCGTTAGTACAAAACATTCCCACGATGTAAACTAGGGTACTGCGCGCCAAGATATTTCGGGACGAATCTCCTATTTCGCTGTTAATAATATGTTTCGCGCCACAAATAAATGTGCAGACCTACCAAAGAGTGTTGGGGCAGTAACTCTGCCTGCTTTCGGTATGACGAGAACACTTTGGATGATTGTTTTCTCTTTTTCTCCTTCCCTCCATCCCTTCTTTTTGTGAGTGTCGTATGTGTTTGCACTTGCGTATGGATTAGAAAATGTCTGTGTGTATGTGTGCACATGTGTAGGTACATTAGTTTCTGTACGTGTGTTTTTATTTTTATGTTATGTATGTGTGTAGACATCTGTACATCGGCGAATGTGTGTTCGTCCACCTGTTTGTGTGTGTGTCTTCGTGAATGCCTCAAATGCAAGCGAATGTCAAAGGGACATCGTAGAAAGACAAAGGATCACAGGTTGGAGAAGCCAGATACCTGTGGCCGCCATTGTGACGGCGAGATCAAAGCTGTCATCACACGTCAGGTGACAAGGAGGTGGAGAGAACTCCTCGCAGTGTTCCTCCATTAAATTGCACTTTGCACGTGTCTTCATCTCTTGTTCAAAGCGGTATCCGACATGTCTTCACAGTGAGTGTACAGCGGTTTTGTTGACGATGGAGGAGACATTATGACAACGAATAACTGAGTTGTATTCAGCGAACCTGCAGTTAGCTCGGAGTTCCTCCGACTGTGGCTTTAGTTGTGACTTGTATATCCCAGCCTACATCGGTAGAAGTTCTAATTAGCCATCGACTTCCTGAAGGTTCGGCCCCTGTTATAAGAAGTCTGGATGAATTCACAATCACGAACACCAACCCCAATGGAGATAATCAGAAAACAGTTGAGAAGAGGTCAAAGGTTTGGACACCGACTCTCCGGCCTTGATGATGATGATGCTCTACAACACAGTAGAAGCCGCTGACGATGCTCTGTACGTGGGACTCACTGCCTGCACTGTGTGCACCAGGGAGGGAGGCCAGCATCCTCCGTGCCGCCATTATCTAATCACACGCACACATCCATGTCTATTCACCTCACACGTGCTGACAGCAAGGCCGATAATCCCCGCTTCTCTGCCCTTGCTGTGGATGCTGACAGAATGAAGTGGTTTGTCTCACAACATGCAGGCCACAGTGCATCAGCTCGCTCCAGTGCACGCAGGTGAATGGGCAAATGAAAGTTTAAATGAGGCTCTCACGATGTCTGTAGACAGGGAGTGAGTGTGTAAACACTGCGTGCTCTCTCTCTACAACACACACACACAGACTCACACACACACAGACTGAGGCACTTGAGTCAGTTTTCACCACATACACCCAGCATCAGGACCGCCATGGAGAGACAACTCCAGTACAGACACACGCACAAGCAGCAGTCAACAGTTCGCGAGGTCATGAGGTCATGAGGTCAGTGAGGTCATCAACTGCTGACTCGCATCGGTCGTTTATGAATGATATCGCGAGTTGTTCTCCATTATTGAGACCCACATGTGTGTTTGTCGCCATGTAATGTATGCCGTCACTCGCGTGACATGCTAGTGACGTACGGCGTTACTCTCGCGCTGCACGTCTGTGACGATGACGCAACACGTCTGTGTGACGTGCGGCACGACTCGCATTACACACGGTGACGTGCACATCTGTAACATAATCGTAACCTTAACAGCACTCATCCATTCTTTATTTCTCCACCGACTCGTCACCAGTCTTTATTCATCTTTGTGTTTGTGTGGGCAGCGCTCTGAGAGAGAGAGAGACAGAGAGACAGAGACAACAGTTTTAACTGTTAGTGACATGTCACCTTGATATGCAGACTGGTGATACAAAGCACAACAACAACAATCAGATGACATGCCACACAGTATGTCAGAGACAGAGAGAACAGGAGAGAGGCCTGCGACTGTCGGCGACATGTCAACATAAATAATTCAGAAATTAAATATACAATCACGTGTTACAAGTATTTGTTTAACTGTAAGCAAACAGCTTCGTGGCACTCGGCGAGTCAGGCACACCTCCACTGGATGCTACTGCAACAGTTAGGATCCCCCCTAACTGGTCGAAATGTAAGGTAAAATGAAAAATTGAATGTCTTCTGTTTTTACTTGTATTTATGTTGTATCTGTGTTCGTGTATTCAAGCTTTGTACGGGTGGCAAACTGTGGATGTGGAGGACCTCCATCTGTAGCCCGTGATTGCAGCTCCTCCAACAGCTGATTGCACGTGATACAGGTGACACAGGTGATACAGGTGATACAGGTGACATCAGTGGTACAGGTGATACAGGTGACATCAGTGGTACACCGTTGCTTGTGGTGATACAGTGCACACCCTCAGTGATACAGGTGACACAGGTGACATCAGTGGTACAGGTGATACCAGTGACACACGTTATACAAGTGATACAGGTGACATCAGTGGTACAGGTGATACCAGTGACACACGTTATACAAGTGATACAGGTGACACAGGTGACATCAGTGGTACAGGTGATACCAGTGACACACGTTATACAAGTGATACAGGTGATACAGGGATACAGGCCTTCGTGTATGGTAGCGTTTGTTGAGAGAAGTTGCAATAGTTTCCTCAGTTTTCTAGTAATTTTCACGGTTTTTGCCAGTTTTAGTGTATCTGTGTGTGTGTGTTCGTTGTCCCCTTGCACGCACTTTACGAGAGAAGTGTTTAAGAGAACAGTTGTAAGATTCTCGCAGGCCACCAGCGATAGAGAGAAAGACAAAGTAGTGAGAGAAAGAAGGACTAACAAGATGAGTGCAGTGGAGAGGACAGTGTGGCAAAGTAGAACGCTTCATGTTGACGCCTGCACCCGATACATCGACATCAAAATGCTGGAGTGTCATCAATTTATAAAGCAGGTCAGAGGTCATATTTACAATCTGATACAGTGACAGCCTCTCCAGGCTGAGAACTGTTCTCTCCACATGTGGGTCAAGTTTCATTAGCAGTCTGGTGCTGGCGGAAAGTGGGGTGGAGTGAGTGAGGGAGACAGTGAGTGAGGGAGACAACGAGTACAACGTGCATTCCTTCCATCACACCTCAGATTTACTGGAGAAGGAGGTAATGAACAGCTGTCATGAGGGGCTCCCCTGGATGATGAGGTCCTGTTACAACTGAATTCCACCATGACATCTTACACCGGAAGAGAGAAAGATGGGATGAGCGGAGTGGAAAGACGAGCCTGGGACGTGTGTAATGAAGGCGGGGGACAATCTTGACATTGTCATGCACATCACAAAGTCTGGCCGGGCTGTGTTCTGTCCAAACGTTCGTGCAAACAGTCAACAACAACAACAACACCCATTGTTAGCAGCCTGGTGGCGAGGTGGGGACAGCAGTGTAATTGCTCGTTGTGCCCCCCGTGTCCCCCCCCCCCGCTCGCTGTGCGCCTGTGTCTGTAGGCAGCGACTGGCTCCTCGCACCCTGTGAGGACAGCTCGGGTGGGGTGAGTGGTGATACAAGGGAAAGAGCGCGAGAACAGGGTGTTAAAGCACCTACCTGCAGTTGTAGATCCTGCAAGTCGTCAGACATTCCATTCTGGAGAAGCTTGCTGCTGCTGCTGCTGCTGCCGTGGGGTAAATCCCTGGGTACACAGCGGTCCCGTGTGTGGGACATGGTGACCGCCAGGTTACACACGTGTTGCCAGGTAAACAACCCTGCCGCCCACACCACAGTGACCGCGCCGGTAATCCCTGGTGTTGACCATCAACGTGACCACGGAGGTAGGGTGAGCGAGGCTGGGTGAGCAGCCAGAACGAGGTTAGCGTGGTTAGCACACGGCGCACACACACACTCCACACCACTGTCCTCGCTCCCGCCTCGTGCACTGGGCTACGACACCACGGCTCCCTCCGCACACCCGCTCACGCAGCCAGTCGTTGGTGCGACGACCGCCACAACTACGCCACCGCGGCACTTACATCGTGGCACCGCCGGCCCCGCGTGGCTCGCACGCTCTCTCGCTCCTCTGCTCGGAAAATGTATGGGGCGCTGTTTTACGTCACGTGTGGGGGGCTGTGCTACGTCACGTATGGGGCGCTGTGCTACGTCATGTGTGGGGCGCTGTGCTACGTCACGTGTGATGCTTCTTGCTGCTGTCGGCCCCCGCTGTCCTCTGTACTCAGTCACACCAGCCCCACACCAGCCCCACGAGAGCCACCCCTCAAGGCAGAGGGCTGTTTGCCCACCTTCGCAACACGACCACTGACGACTATCATCGCCGTTGTCGTCTGTAATGTGCCTGTTCTCAACCCCACAAGTCGACTAAACTCTCTTCCGGTTCCACATACGTTTGTCATGTCGCCACGTAAACAACGCCGTGTCTTTGTTGTGATAAACCAAACCCCAACAGAGACATAAGCACGATGTTCAAGGGGACAAGCGTCCTCCCTGTGAACTTTAACAGTCGCTGATCTGTTAGTGACTCCGTCTTTCTCGAGGCCCTCTCTTAGCGAGGGCGGGGCCCACCTTTGCACCACACGGGAATCGAACCGCTACGCACCTGGTGGTAGAGGTGGTAGTCATGTCATAATTAGTATTATTAGTTGAATCTAGAATTCTAATGGCTTGCCCCCATTGCTATTGCTAATGACAGTAGGTTGTGCCGCAGCTCTTTGGGTGGGTTAGGGCAGCCATTATCTACATCTCTTGTGACTCCAGACTGGTATTTTGTTTTACTGCCATTGTAGCTGGCTTATCAGCCTCTTCATTTCTTTTATTCCGATATGGGAGGGAATCCAAAGAAACCTCAAGTCTACATTTCCGTTGTTACTCATACACGTAGAGGTTCCTGGTGTCCTACCATGGTGGCCATCGTGGTTCGTACAAATATGACCACAACTTTGATGACAAGTGTTCAGAGCACAGCATCCATTCAGGGTTCGTGTTCACAATAGAATGTTGATTTTTTGTTTGTTTGTTTGGTTTTGTTTGTTGTTTTTTTTGGTTAAATTTTCATAACAGTTATTTTGCTCGAGGTTCTGGAGCTAAGTTGGGAAGGTTGGTGTAATGCTACAGATATGGCGGTACAACAGCACATCAGTAACACCAGCAGCACCACCACCACCATCACCAGCAGCAGCAGGGATGCTCAGCACTAGCTGGGGGCAGAGTGTTGGCTGTAGGTGTGACTGTGAGTCTGGCTGTGGTGGTGGAGGTGTTCCCACTGGCGCTGGGCGGTAAGTGTTTGCAGTGACAGCAGGTGGACTGCGGTCTGTCACGCGTGACAAAACACACGTGCAAAAAAAAACAAAGAATCCATCACACGTAACCCCGGCGGACCATCCAGGGAGGTAAACCAAGCTGCCAGCGGGGATATACGGTGTCCCGAAAGGTCGATGACCTGCAACAGTAGCCCCATCTTCCCTGCACCCCACCCACCCCCACCTACCCCACTCTTACCCCCATCACCTTGACGTCACACCTCGCGCCAACAACGTTGGTAGCAGGAAGTAGGGGGTAGAGGTAGGGGGTAGGGGACACCAAGGCCCAGACTCACAATACCTCACTAGGCACTGTGAGTGGCTGCTGGAGAACGCGTAACTGTCATCTAACCGCCTGATACTATTTTTAGCTGCCTCGTGTCATTCACCTTGCCCACCCGGTCCACAACTTTCATTGCACTTTCCCTCGTCCTTTCTAAAGCGAACAACTACCCCGGGTAGTTCCCTTGTCCGCGTACTTCCTCCATTGATCTGCTCAGCACTTGTATCGGGTGTTTTTAAGATCAAGCTCTAGGTTCAAAGCCTGCCAGGTCTGCTTCAAACAAAAAAGACGGTATTGGCGGACATGTTGCAGGTGAAGAAGTCCGGGTGTGACGCAGATCATGATACAAGGAATGGCCCACCCGATTCCACTGGGTTTCCTTCCTGCAGTTTTATTGTGTGTTTGCGGGTGTGGTGAGCGTGGAGGTACGGCGTGCTGACAGTCTTTGCGGGGTGCAGCCGGCGTGACGGGACCTGCCTGTCACCTGCAACTACCTGCCGGTTGCTATGCGGGTAGGCACCCGACACACCAACACCCACAACGCCACTGCGGCACTTTGAACTGCGAGCGTTCACCCTGCCAGTGGGATCTGTTCCCTCCTGTCTGTTCACTCACTCTCCTCCACTTACTATCCTCCACTTCTCTCGTCCCGAGCTGTCAGGGTGAACCGTCTCAAAGTCCTTTGCTCGCAGCGACTTGCAGCTGATGTCTCAGGTTGTGACAGACCGTGGTCGTCACGTGATCTTCGTTGTCGTCTAGCACGTCCTCTGTTCTGAGAGATGTCCTTTGGGTGTTGTCACAGCCCTTGACTCTGAGACTTCCGGCGACTAATGGACTAAAGACAGGCAGGTGACATCAGGTGTTGTCATCCTCTCCGGGCCGTAGTTAAGGGAGAGTAAGAACAGGAGGAAGCACTGGGTGCACACCCTTCACTCTCCTCCCTCATGATCCTGTGCAAGCCCACCATCTCTCTCTCTCTCTAACACTTCCAAAAGTCAGTGTTCCTTCGCCATCTCCTTTCTTTTTGTCCTCCACTTACAGAAGTCGTCTTCTTTCTCCACCATTATAAAATTCTTTCCCTCCAACATAATCGAGAGCTGTCTTCCTGCGCCTCAACTCACAGAATTCTTTGTGTCTGTCCCCAGCTTATACAGGATTTGTGAGTTTCTCCAACATTGTAGACCTTTATCTTTTTCAAACACTTTAAATGTCACTGCGTGTGGTCCTCACTGACATCGTGCATCTTTCTGGCTGTATTTACTGTTTCTCCTCATTGTTTATGTTTTTGTTTATGTGTAGCAATGCTGTTGTTTGTGTGGCATTAATGTCTATTGTCTGTCTACACTTACCTTTACACTGAGTGTGTTGATGGTGGATAAGCTACCTTTGATGATGCACTTTATTACGAGTTCTTCGTCATTATCATCCTCAACAACATCATCAACAGGTGACCCCACCCCACCAGCGAGAAGTCACGTGACCCCCTGGCACTCTCCGGCAGACATCAACGCGAAACTGGATCTGTTTTTGAGATAAAGTGTGTATTTTTTGAGCAAATGATCATAAAACATAAAAGTCGAGTTTAATCGCTGACTTCCCCTTCTCGCCCACCCCTCTCTTTCTATTTTCAACCGCGCTTTATTCCTCCACCACCCTGTTCTTTCCTCTCGCCTGCAGCCACAGGTAGGTAACGATGCCCTGAGCCCTGGACATGTCATGACGCACGTGTTCTTTTCATTATGGGAGAAATTTGAGTTTTTTCTCGTTTGGTTGCACAACATCGCTGTCAAAAGCTGCTGGAGTCTATTTCTGGCCTGGCACCAGGTTCCACTTCATTACAAACGCTCTGCAAAAAGCGCGTGCGTGACGTCAGTGGGCACGTGCTCTTGACACGCCATTCAGGGTGAGCCCGCCGGGTGGGCACTTATTTTCGCTCTTCAGCACCCGGAATAAATTCCTGACTTTTATCTCCACAGCCGCGCAGTCAGCGAAACGTTCACCGTCAGTTCTCGACCGTGACATGCACCCCGTGAGGTCACGTGACGGTGAAAGGCAAGCAGTTGGTTGTTTGGGGTTTTGCTGGTGTTTCTTTTTGCGCTTTGTCCTCGGCACATAAAAGAATGAAATTCTTGCGCCAACAAACATCTGTAAGTTATAATATCTATTCCCAGACCGCCAATCGCAAAGAGTCTTTTGAATGAAGTTGGGGAGAAGGCCTCCCCTTGTCTCTACTTTTGGTTCGGACCCTCCCGCCCCGGGCCCTCTTCCTCGCTCTTGGTTTAGCGGGGAGCACAACACCTGCATCAAACACCTGCACGAACCACGCAGAACCCGACCGACGAGTGCCAACATTCCCTGCCGGTGCCTTCTCCTCCTCCCCGGCCCTGGGGCGCCCCTCCCCCCGCGACTGTTTCCATCAAAACATTCATCGAACTACCCAACCTTCCAACTGTTGACGACGTTAGAGAAAAAGTTCCAGGAACGAGTTCCTGATTGTTTTTGTGGTGGTGGTGGTGATGGAGAAGTTGAGGTGGTGGTTGTGGTGCTGTCCATGGCGCTGGTGTCGGCTGGCGGCATTTTAGCAACAGCTGGTGTTTGTGTCGCTGCAGTTTGTTGCTGTCTGATAAATAGCTGCTGCTAGCGGACACTTTGACTGCCTGGAACATTCTCGCCATGTTTACAAAGATATAAACTTTGAGTGTTGTCTTCAACACGCACTCTGAGTCACCACTGCCCCCTCCACACGCACGCGCACACGCGCATGCATAGACACACGCATACACACACACACACACGCACATGCACATGCACAGACACTCACAGCCTTCAGGGTCCTAGCCCAACTACATCTGAGCCAATGTTTCTGAAGTCTCCTCTCTGAAAACAGTGGCGCACAAACTTCATGCAGGCTTTTTTGTTTTGTTTATGTTTTGAAGCAAAAACCGAATTCGTGTTCTAAAAAAAGTAGGTCTTTTCTTATGTCAAAGCACACATAGATGAGGGAGAGAGAGGAAGAGGTATAGAGTGAAGCAGTGGACAAAGTAAACAAACAGCCGGACGTGGGTCAGTGAAGACCTACCTCCGACAATGTCTCAGTGCACGGACAAGGAGGTGATGCTACGAGAGACAGGTAGCCATCTTGTGGTCAGCCCGCATGGGGAGGTAACTGGACTGAGTCCATTGACTCACGACTCTGTTCCCTGAGACTAATGGCGCCTCCCAACGGTGTAACAGTCAGAAGTTTCTGGGCTGTGAGAGTGAGCTACAGAGCAGAGAGTTACAGAGAGAGCTACACAGAGTGAGCTACAGAGCTACAGAGCTTACAGAGCTACAGAGCTACAGAGCGCGCTACAGACAGCGCTGAGGCGTGTAGATGGCAGGTTGCAGACGTTGCTACTCTCTGATGCCCCCAGTGATTTCTTGCCCGCACTGACCCTGTGGTCGAGAGCTCAATATGACGATGTCTGGGACTCTGGAACTCTCAAGAGGTCGTTTGGTGCAGGAATGCGATGGCGGAATATAGATTAAACCTGGATTGGCAATAGGGGTTAGCACGAGATAGAGTAACCAGGTGTGTTCTTGCTGACGAATAGTAAAAACAACGTGTGCATGTTAGCGCAACAGACAAGTGACCGGAAACACGTATAATAGCGACAATAGTCACAATTGTTATTTTTAGTATTCAACAGCAGCGCAAACAGCAACAACATTTTATAAACTGAATTTCCTCAACATTCAAAATCCTTAATGTGGATAGTCCACCCTGATCAGCAGAAAAAGATTTTGCAAACAAGTATGTTCGCTGTTTCTCTTTAAAGATAATCATCCAACCAAATGAATACACCTTACCTTAAAGACGGAAATTATTTTATTTTTACTTTTCTCGTCTTACTGTCCTCCTGTCACCCTGTTCTCCACCACCCAGCCCATATGTGCGTGTGACGTATTCACGTTAACCCTTGCCGTTCAGTTTCTGATCATTTGCGGACCCATGTACTAGCTCCCCTCCCCCACTGGCTGTAGCCTTGACAACGTCTCTCCATCTCTCAAAATGAAGTAACGGCTGTGACCGATACTTGAAGGCTTGTCACTCGCAAAATAAAGTTGCTGTCAGCGCGGCGACCTACGTCATGGGTAACTCGACGTCATCGTCATCGTCATCGTCATCGTCATCACGCCACACATTGGCGGGAGAGTTGTTCAAAATGTCGTTACCCATCACCCATCACCAGGTCCAGAGCTAGCGCTGAGGGAAACGTCAGATTCCACAATCACGTGACTTTCCTCCCATGTGTTATTACATTTGTTATGTCGGGGGCCAAACTACATCATCGACCATCGGCTTCAAGCAGACAGAAATGTTGAGTTTTTACTGACGTCTGCTCCCAACAAGATCCTCGCACCTAGAGTCATCCCTCTTGTTGCTATGGTAACACCGGGACATTCTGGTTGTTACATGATGTTTAATAGTTTGACTTTTACAGACTGAGACATGTTAGTCCACACAGCCAGCCAGCAATCAGCCAGCAGGTAGGTCAATGCTGAAGCTTTTGTCGGTGAAGACTTGAATTTACAGAAGTACACCTTACAGGTGAGTGTGATGATGTTGGTGTAGGATGCCAGCGACCTACAGGTGAGTCTGTTGTTGTAGCTGTAGGATGCCAGCACCTTACAGGTGAGTCTGTTGTTGCTGTGCGATCGCAGCAAGCAGCTGTAGTGATGTGAGTGTTTTGCTGCAGCAGCTGCGTGTCGCTGACCTGAGGATGGAGGTGATGATGTGCGGCGCGGTAGTCACGGCGCGGTGTTTGCATGCAACATGAGACCTGCTTAGCCTGTAGGCAGCAAGTCAAGGTGTAGATGTTTGCACGATAACCTGTAATCGTCGCCCAGGTGAGTAAATCTACATAGCGGCACCTCCATCTTCTCCTCCCACCACCACCACCACCACCCACATCTCTCGCTCCCAACGTCAGTGGTTGTTGAGAGGAGTTCATCTACCAGTCACCTTCACTTCCCAGTGGGGTCTAATCTTCACAGCCTCCGCGTGTGATGTGTTCTGCTGACGTCACTGACAGTCAAGAATAACCGACAAGTAGCTTTACCTGTCTCCAGGTCACACAGTCCAAGGCGCTTGAAGTTCTTTTTGCGAAATGCGGCAGTTGCACCTCTTCTCCCCCTCCCTCACCCTCCCACTCACCCTCCCGCACGAGTCAAACACGTTCAAGCTTGATTTTAATCGGGTCTGACGTCATCCAGGTGTAACTGCCAAGCGACAATACCTTCAGGTAGTCGAGGTAGAGGGCCGTACAGCCTGGCCACCACGCTTTTAATGTGCACGAGCAGCAAAACCCACCGTTATTTTACTGTCGGCAGTTTATTCACTCACCTGCCAGGTGAAAGAGAAAGAGAAAGAGAGAAAAAAGATGGTGTGTGTGTGTTAGAGGTGGTTGTGAATGAAAGTGGTTTGATTACCAATATGCTACCAACATCATACTACTACTACCAACATCAACACTGTCCAACACACTGTAACACACTGTCAACACACTGTCAACACACTGTCAACACACTGCCAACACACTGTCAACACACTGTAACACACTGTCAACACACTGTCAACACACTGTACACACACACACTGTCAACACACTGTCAACACACTGTCAACACACTGTAACACACTGTCAACACACTGTCAACACACTGTCAACACACTGTCAACACAGTCAACACACTGTCAACACACTGTCAACACACTGTCAACACACTGTCAACACACTGTCAACACACTGTCAACACACTGTCAACACACTGTCAACACACTGTCAACACACTGTCAACACACTGTCAACACACTGTCAACACACTGTCAACACACTGTCAACACACAGTCAACACACTGTAACACACTGTCAACACACTGTCAACACACTGTCAACACACTGTCAACACACTGTCAACACACTGTCAACACACTGTCAACACACTGTCAACACACTGTCAACACACTGTCAACACACTGTCAAACACACTGTCAACACACTGTCAACACACTGTCAACACACTGTCAACACACTGTCAACACACTGTCAACACACTGTCAACACACTGTCAACACACTGTCAACACACTGTCAACACACTGTCAACACACTGTCAACACACTGTCAACACACTATCAACACACTGTCAACACACTGTCAACACACGACCAGCGCACTCAATGCTGTGAACATTAACAAATAATAAATGAAAGATTTATAATGATGAGATGCCAAGATCAAGAACGAAACATGGACAGCATACGAGGGACAGAAGAACAAATAAACAAACAACACACGAACGACTGAAGGATAAACAAGAGCGCTGATGACGAATAACAGACAAATATAAAAATGTAAAGAGGAAGCAAGTAACAAGGACCAAGAGTAAAGAATTCTTCAAGAGGAAGACAAGCAGGGAGGTAGCAATAAGAGGGAAAGGAGGGAAGGTGTGAAAAGTGACGAGCATCGTGTGGACTGTTGTTAGGAATAATGTTCATACTTCTGATTATGTTTCTCTCTCCCTCTTTCCTCTCTCGTTGTGCTGCCTTAGTTCTCTTGTGTGAAAGAAAAGCGGTGAACAGATATTCTTCAAGTCTCAGGCTGCAACACCTTCAGGAAATAACGGCTGCTGACGTCATTGTCTGACAGTTGGAGATCCCCAGTACAACAGATTTTGTTTTAAATTATGTGTGCCACACTTTCTCCCTTCCTCCCTCTCTCTCTCTCCTTCTCCTTACACAGACAGACACACGGGGAATGCTGTAACACAAGTGTATAATGAAGTACACGTGGACTAAAGATGGACTGTTGTACACACTGTTCTCATTATTTCAAACAGTGTGTGTGCGTGTGTGCGTGTCTTGTCCCTCCTAGCCCAAGATTGTTGAAATGAACTTTGAACTTTCGTCTACTGTAACTTGAATTATGTGATTATTATTATTATTATTTAAATATTTGATGTTAATGTTACAACTTGTGTCTGTTGTAACCTAAATGAACTTTTATCCATTGTTACACTGAGGTGAGCACTGCGCGAATTTTTGCTTAAGCATCTGTGTTTATCTAGAACGTTCTTCATTTTTGTAATTATATAATACAATATAATATTTCTGTTGTCCTTTTCTTTTCACAGCAAACAGGAATTTCTCATTGGTGGGAGCTCGCAAGCACTAAAGTAAACAACATACAATCACATCCCCATCCCACACAATCACTGCTCTCGTCCTCCAATCCCTCCTTCTAGCAATAATTAGCAGAGGCACACACACACAAACACATACACACACGCGCGCGTATACACACACACAAACACACACACGTGCACACACACACTAAGTACACTTCTAACCACGCTCAAGAGTGATATCGCAGTTGATACAAAGCACCTGGCAACTCTTCTTGATTCTCTGTAGATATGTATAGTTGCTGTGTGCTGTCTGTATGTAAATTACTCCGGTATCCACATCAGTTTTCCTCTGTTTTCATCTCTCATTTCATAATCGTCGGCATGATTGTTTCTATTTGTAAAGGCGACATGTTGATGTCAGTGTTGGTATGGACGAGCAGACAACGTACGGTGTTTATCATGCTCCTCAAACCGTGTCGACACAGGTAACGGCCATCCACGACCATCATCAGGTGACCTCGTGGTCGTGGGTCAATGCACATCATGTCAGTGACCTTCCACGACCTGATGATGTCAGCGAACTATGCGGGATGCGTCACGGATGTCACTGGGGGCAGAGGTCGTGTCGTGCGCACGCGTTCCTGCACCAGGTGAGTGGTGAGAGATGGTCGGTGGCCTCCGTGTCCGCTCCCCCAGTCGTGTCTTCACTGATGCCGGCCGTTAGGGGTGGGGTGGGGTGGGCGGGGTAGCACCAGGGTAGATGCGGCAGCTGACAGGGTCCGCCACTCACACCTGTCATGGGCGATGGTGAGAAGGTCCTGCACAGGACAACCTGTCCACTCCTTGAGGTTCCTCCGCCAGTTCCTGCTCTGACCAATGGGTGTCACTGTGTCCACCACCCTCCAAGTAACTGTAACAGCGGTTTTCCACAGAGTAGCGTGCCGGTCACATGACCACTTGCGCCGCTTGACTGATGCAGGTTCCAGTCCACATGACACGTCCTCCCTCTCTCTTTCTGTTTGTATGTCCACTTGTGCACACTGCATGTGTTGACAGCATTACATATGTTCACAGCACTACACGTGTTCACAGTAATATGTTCACAGCACTACACGTGTTCACAGTACTACGTGTGTTCACAGTACTACGTGTGTTCATAGTACTTCACGTGTTCGCGCCACTGTTCATGATTGTGTTTATGTCGATACAAAACAGTTCTCCCTTGTTTCCGCTCACAGCCCCTAACATCTAACAACAGCCCTACAAACATCACCTTACTGTGGTCAAGGTCATGTCATGTCACAAACCTGTCATGTCACGAGTGCCATATCAACATGTGAAGATCAAGGTGTGTCCCTGTCCTCCCCTTGGCTGTAACCTTCACATCGAAAGTGAATCCAGGTAATTCCTTTTCTTTTGTTTTGTTTGTTTTTATATATATATATTTTTTTTACTTCTTCTTCTCGTCCATGATGATGTTTGCAATCTTTTATAAACGAGGGGAAAGTAGGGAAAGGTTTTCATTCCGATCTGGGGAATACTGCACTCTGTCACCGATTCCTCCATCAACAGCTACGTCAACAACACTTCTGTCAGGGTGGTAGTGGAGGTGGAAGGTGGGAGGGTGAAATGATGATGGTAACGACACTGATTCCACCTGAGTAGACATTATGTTGATGCTATTTTAACATTATTGTAATACCAGGTGTCGTAGTATTGTGTGTGAAGTGGAGGCAGACAGGCTAACATCGGGTACAGACTCAGCTCCACATCGCACTGCGCACAGCTGGCGGCCGCATTTCATCAGATGTTGTGTAAACAAAACTCATCTTTCTAGGAGTAAGCTGAGCCGACGGTGGATTGGGGTCGCAGCAGCTTGTTGCTCCATGTTCATGTGTAATGTCACCTGATCACATGATTGCTTGTATGGAGGACAGGTGTTAACCACTTACATCTGCTTCACACCTCCAACAAACGGAATCCAGTCCATACAAGTTCAAAGTCGGACTCCGACAAACCTTTGTTTACAGAGGCAGCCCACCAACACCTGTCACTAACATGTATTACTAGCATTCACAAAATAAACATGTAAGGTGTTGTTTATTTATTAGTCCAAAACGTTTCATTACTGTCGATTTGCACATGTAATCCCGATCTTTATACATATATGAATTTTTCAGTCTTATGATTTTACAACCTGTGTTTAGTAATAATTCAGTGTTTCAGTTTCTTCTACTTATACCGAGGGTTAGACGTTAAAAAAAAACAACTTTTGTTTATTCGGTTACCCTCGTAAATAATTTGATTTTCAAAGGTTTATCTTATTGAACCGTGAAAAAGTAACACCAGGGTCTGAGCATCCGTTGTCCTTTCACTCTCACGATTTTCATTGACTGCTTCTCTCATCTAACGTCTTTTGTGTTGTTTTGTTTATGTTAATCCCATCGAGTTCTCTACCCAGTGAAGAAAAGCAAGAAGTTGATATTTTGAGTGTTATAGCAGTTGGAACATCTCTCTGTCTCTCTCGGGTGGACCAGCACGACTGTCTGACAACAAAACCACCGACATGACAACAAACACACCAGCCACCACACCGCACGTCCGCCTCGTAATAAAAGCATTCAGACGAGGGGAAACCTGTGAAACAAAGTTTGCCAACAATGCTTGATCCACCCGTGTTGTGTGTCTTGCATTTACGTCATAGCTGACCTTGTGTGCCGTGTGCACGGGTAGAGTTTCACCTGCGAGTTCTCAGGTCGCCACCCCGAGTGGGCCTAACCGTTCCGGTCCAGTTGGTGAGAATGCTGGCAGGAAAGGTAACCCTGGACTGCACAGTCGGTACCCGGGCTTTGTTTCCCTTAAATGATGAGGGTGGAATTTAATCTTCTCTCACTCGGCTTCGCTTGCTGCAGTGACTCCGACACGTGAACCGTGTGCAATCCCACCCCACACACCTGGAAGCCATCTTACAGACCATGTTAATCTTCTAATACTGTGATTATAATTATAATACTATGTTATCTCATAATTCTCTCCAGATCCACCCATTAAATTTGTCCTTTTGCCTTCAAGTGATGTAAGACAATAGGGGTACGTGGGTTTGTGGCAAGGAGAGGTCAGCAGGTCAAGGCTGGCCGAGGTGGTTCTACACAAGTACACACGTTGGTTGGTACAGAGAGGCGGACAGACAGGCATACAGACATATGTACAAAGTACAGGATCTCTGCCCTCCTGTGCCGACAAAAACTAAGCAAGCGACATGATAAAGAAATATTTCTGTTGTCTGGAGAAATATTTATCATGTCCCCACGTGCTCCACAGAGTTGTCCTCCTGTCCATTTTATCTCTGAGTGTAGAATAGTAATAATGATAATAATAATCTTTTACCTGTAAGTCATAGAGTCAACAACATTTTCTCTCTTCGTGCTTTGTTCTTCCTCGTATTTCCGTACTTAGAACCCAATCTTTAGTCTTTTAATTTGTTTTCTGTGACTGCTCTTTCTGTTCTAACCGTTCTTTTCTTTATATTTGTTGTTTTTGTCCTACTTTTCTCCTCCTCTTCTCACCCACTCGTTGAACCTCATCGATCACTTAGTCGCTCACACGGTCTTCGTCATTTTCATAATTCCCTCTTTTTCTTTCCTGATGTTCTGTCTGCATCACCCGGTTATTTCCAACGGATCTTTTGAAATAAAAAAATAAAATGTCTGTGGTGGCAGGGTGGGATCGATGGTCTCCTCTCTGTGTAAAAATACTCGACACAGGAGAATGGCCACAGATCACTAGCAAAGTTCAAGTGTCTCTCCTTTCCTCTTTGCATCTGTTTACTTTCAAAAGCAGTAGAAATAGAACCTCACAGAAGCACCGGGTGCACTGCAGGGCTGCGAGGCCTGGAGCTGCTGCAGATCCGCCGGGTGTACGAGAGTACTCGTATATTTTAACGGGTACCTGACGAATGCTTAGGTAACTCATTATGCCCACCCAGCTCAGGACACACACATACACACATATTTCAGAGTTTACTTGACTACTAATACATGTTAGTGTGTGCTGAAGACGGGTACATTTTAGCTGTCACGTGAAGACTGCTATATTTTTAGAATCCTGGAATATTTTGATGTGCACTCAAAGGTCGAGGCCAGTCTGGGTTATCTTCTTACCTTTCGTACTTCGATCTGTCGGCAGACATCAAACCTCTTGTCTGTTTAAGTACCAGCTCAGACTAAGTGGCATTGATCCGCAAGTGCTTTACTCTCTGTGCCCTATGTCAAACCAAGCGTCCACTCAGTCAGGTGACCAGAGTTGTTCGACAAAAGATTCTCACAGTTAATGAAGCTGAAGTAAGCAGCGCATGGACTGAACACGATGAACCCTCCAGGACACTGTCCTCACCTCCCCAGTGCATGCGAGCTCTCATCCCTTTCAGACCCTCCTTACCACTGACCTGACCTCCTGTCGATCATTTTCGCTTCAGGTGAGTGATCTGGTCAGACTTATCTGCTGTGTGGGGAGATAACCAGAGAGATAAAGAGAGGGGGGACCCCGGGGTAGGTCTTTAAGAGGAGCGTGCACGTGGCACTCAGAGTACTGCGCACTTGGGCAAAGTTTAGAACGTGGTGTCACGGTGCCCACCCGCTGTTGCTTGACTAGACATACCCACGACCTACATGTTCCCCCGCTGCTCACCCACGGAAGGTGGCTTCTGATACACAGCGAGTGACGTCCCCTGGATGCTGCTCTTGCGCAACGTCTGCAACTACCCGGCGACATGACCTTTCACTAACCTTTCATTTGCTCAAGGTTTGTACGTGTGCATCAAGGCTGTTGTTTTAGTAAGAATATAGTTATATAAATACATTGTAGAGATAGTAAGATAGTTTTCTATTGTAGACATTTTCAAGTTCATACTGCTCTCCGAGTTGTAACAGTCTCTGACTGACAACTGACAGTGGTCTCAACTGATGACGCTGATAATACTGACAGATGAGTCACAGTGGGCATCGATGGCTTAGTAGAGAACAACAATCCTAAATATTTATAAACATTAACAACATGCATTACGATGCTATTATAGGTGCAACATTCTCTCGCCCCTACAAATCCACCCGTATAACAGACTACAGTATCACTTGTATCTAGATTTACATGTAAGTCCAAGATAGATGCAGCTATACTTAAATTATTTAGCTGGCTTTGCAACCCAATCCTTGTTTCCTTTTAGGGATCATTTCTAGAGGTTGTTCTGCCGAGAGGTCAGGTAAGACTGACAGGAGGCTGGAGAGAAGCAGACGACAGTCAGGTAAGGTCTGCACCGACATTCATCTTCAGATTCTCGTAATACTGAGGGAGAAAAGGGTGCAAAGGGTTACCTGTATGAGATGGGTTGCTAGACCGTTATAATCGTGAGATACAATCAACACAAACACACACACAAACACACCGGCAACAGACGTTTATCCAAGAGGATGAGATTTCTCAATCCTTTTATTTTCTTCATGCGCATGTTGGATCTCAATTCATGACTATCAATGATCGCACCACCAAAAAGATTGTGTATCTCAACCTGACAATAATTTAAATGAATTAAGTCTCATATTGACCGACTTTCTAAACAGCTGCTACTCTGTGTTTTTTGTGGTTGGGGTTGAGGGTGGTTCTGAGTGCTTTCTTGCATCAGAAGCTCAGCGAAGTATGTCTGGCAACACCGCCATCTTTATGCGCGCAGTTCACCATAATGACATGCGTAGGTACAGATAAATAGTTTCCGACAATCAACAGAAACTAATATGTCATTTAATGACCAGCGGGATTACAAGTAAGATGAGGATTAGAATTCTTCGGCTTAGGTTGTCCTGGTGTTTAGCATCCTGAGACAGGAGGTGAACCATGGCAAGCCAGGAGAAAGCCGTCGTTTGTTGGACAGACCTGTAGGTAGCTGAGTCCTCCCTCCTACACAAATAGTTCTGCCTGATGCCAAGGATGCCTTTCTTCACAGCAACTAATGACAAGCTCTGGTGAGGGTCAGTTCAGAGCATTGCACTCGTCATACAAGCTATGTGGTGCTAGCACTGGGCTAGGCTGTCTAGCATGTTCGTCACCTACTAGCCTAGCCACGGTCACTGCCACATCCTAGCCTCACACAACCCCGCTCTGTGAAAGCTTCCAGAGAAAAGTCACCTTATGATTGCTACCCAGAATAGGGATTGTTGCTCAAGATATGGGTGTGTCCGCTTCCTGTACACTGTCTTGTGACCCCCACATAGTGTACAAGGCCGGACACACTAACCACCACATAGTGTACAAGGCCGGACACACTAACCACCACATAGTCTACAAGGCCGGACACACTAACCACCACATCCTACCTGTGGACGGTCACTCTGATGTTCCGACTACCCAGAGACTTATAGCATCATCGCCAGCATCATCATCGTTGTCGTCAAAGTTAGCTTTACCTGAAGTACAGGTCGTGACAGTTCAGAAAGATGCTACAAGCAGGTGGAAATCTTATTTGACAACAACCATGTATAAATCACAAAACCTATGTCACATCATGCATGTAACTAAAAATCCTGTGGCCATATGTTGTTGTTCTGGTGACAGGAAGAGTAAGGAGACGATCATCAGATGAGGAGTATAGCCCTCTAGCTGGGATGTAAGGGAAGAGCAGTTCAGAGGAAAGGTGTTTCGATGTAATAGCAGGTAATTGCACGGTGCACAGTCTGGTCAATGTGAAGGCGCGAGCAAGTGGGATAACTCTACAGATGTCGCTCAATATGTCTGCCATAGATGTTATGAAACTCGATGACGACCAGTGGGAGCGGTACATCACAAGTGCTGAAAGCCACCCACCCACCTGGCTGCTGGCATCAGTGGCTGGGATCAACAGGAACCACCCTGGTGTTGACAGGGTGCTAGTGTTTCCACCACTAAAGGTCAAAAGCGGTTATGAAGGGTATTGAAAAGCAGGAGGCAAGGGTAATTGGGTTCCTTTTATCAACATCTTTCTGCCAATGATGTTTTCTACTGTCACAGCTGACCTTCATCGGGTCAAGGTTACAAAATTAACGGGAAACATGTCTACAAAGACCTTCTTACTCGAGCTTTTAGTTGATACTTGATCCTGACTATTTTCAAGACTACTTAAGCGGATCTGGAAAATAATCTACTCTTTGCTGTGAAGCTGGACTTGTAATTCTATTCCTTATTCACGGTGATTCCCTTTAACACCATCAGCTACTCACAACATGTACCCTGACTACAACAAATCACAGGTCTGTCCGTGTGTCACAGTCAGTGGTGGCGGTGGTGGGATTCTTGAAAATATCCCATTTAAAAAAGTAGCCATTTCACTGTTGATGAATGATTGAAAATCAAGCAGAAATCTCATTAACAGAAGTAGTTTATTTTCTCTGCGAGCATTGGCTACCATTGACATTTTGCATTCAGCTCCTTCACTGCTGTCAACCTTGTGGAGTGAGCGACTCTGAAAAACAAAGTTTTCTTTGTTATTCTCTCCTTGCATGAGTTTGTCTTGTTTACACACAGTAAAAGCTTTTTGTTTTGTTTCAGTTTCTCAACAAAGAGAGAGAGAAAGAAAAAGTTCATGAAGCAAAAGTTATTATCGCCTTTCTCACAAGGACCACAAGTTTGTGTGAGCCCCTGGTTGCGGCTGTAGGAGGATGCGGCAAACACCACCTGCAGGGTCGATGTTCCGGCGGCGGACTGTATTGAACTGCGGCGATACCCGAAGTCTAAAGCACCCGGATATCGATTGTGCTATTCGCCAGGTAACTGCCATCCGTCAAAGACATTTGCATCCACCCCATCCACCCCACCACCCCACCACCAACACCACCCAAGCTGTTCGTGCAGATGACATTTGCCCTTTTCTCCTTTCTATTTTACATTCATCTCCTGTGGCAATTATTTCTCTAGAGGTGATTATAATGTTGTTATTATAAGAGTTGAAATTATGTTTACGAATGTGAGGGTATGGCAGTCGGAGTTATTATAAGTTAAGCTTTCATTGTCTTCCAGTGTGAGAGGCGGTCCGGTGTGGCAACGGTTAGCGCCTGTCACCAATACACTGAAGGTTGGCTGTCCTGGGTTCAGCTCTCGTCTCGGGCACGCTGTTCTTTCTCTGCACGTGGCATCTGTTTACAGGGCTGACTGCTTGCCGTGACATAGCCTTAGTTGCTGACACGGCGTAAAACACCATCCCCCCCCCTTCTTCCAGTGTGAGGAGAACAGTAAAATGAGGCATACTTGTGTCAGCGACAGACGAATAGAAAAATCAAAACGAAACAAAAAAAGATTTGTATTTTATAAATCGCAAATATGGACCTTTAATATACTAACCCTGACCCTGACTGTCACACAAGATGTGTTTATAAACTACACGCACACATAGGTAGAAGGTTCCAGTTATCACTATCTACAACAGGCTAAGTCCACGTAGCAATGACGTCATGATTTCTCATCTTGTTGACATAACAACGTCTTCAGACCAACAACTGACGTCGCTCGCTCCTCGTTGCTACGTGTGACGTCACTTAGTAATGTCGTAGCTAATAGGCAGAGCTGAATAGTACAATATCACGTCATCAATGAACATCTACAACAAACAAGTCTCCATTCAAAAAAAAAAAAATAATAAAAATAAAATATAGATGACGCAGACAATAATGATTTGAAGTACAAAACATTTCAAGTCAGAATAGCAGACACACATTCTGACTGAAGGACATTTCTTGTGGACGTGCTCTGCTTATCATCTTGTTCAGATTTGAAATCAGGAAATTGAATTGTACAAAACTTCAAATGTCCGGCAAAATGGCTGATATCTCTACACCCAACACCCATCGACGCATGCAAAGAGAGAAAAGTGGCGAGCACCGCAAGCACTGGGGCCGCAGACATGATCTGTGCGGATGTTTTAAGCACCCAATGATATGTTAGGGGAAAATATCATTCTGGTCAATTATATTTAGCATCATTGCGGATGCAAACTGCCTTCTAAACGATGGAGGTATGTCCCCATTTCTCTACAAATATTGAAATAATGGCACGTTTATAAGCTTAGCGATCGTTTCTCAATTGAAAGTTTAAATACTGTACCTCGGCTTGCATTCAAATGACCTTGTGCAGGCAACCTAGAGGACTGAGAAAAGTAAGCAGCCAGGTAGAGGAACAGACAATCCCCAACGATCAAAAAAAAAAAAAAATAGGACACGATTTTTACCCCATTCCCCCCCCCCTAAATGAGAATCATTGTTCTAAACGTGTTAACAGACTGCAGCACACGCTCAGGCTAGCATTTTCTTTCCGTTGAGTTATACTTTAAAATTGTTCTATGTATGTAAGGTGACCATCCGTCCCCAGTTTTCCGGGGACAGTTTCCTTTTTCGGACCAACTTTCCCCACTCAGAAACATATTTGTCCGTTTTGTCCCGGGTCTCTTCTCGAGACGTATGTAGTCCACGCTACTGTAACCCCCTCCCCAATGTCTCCCCAATGGCTCAAAAAATTCTGATCAATTCATATACGAGAAGCTTTCTTCTTTGATGTTCTCCTATGTAATTTTTTTAACAGCACAAAAATCTTCAACAGGGTCGTTCGTTGAGACAGCTATATATAGAAATGTTGATATAAGACTATAAGTCAAAGTACCTCCATGGAGCCCCTTCCCCTTATTGCTCATCTTTCTTATGGTGCGACTGATGAGCAAGTTATTGGTGCTCAGTTAGAAACTAGCAAAGATTCAACTTTATGGATCTATGAGTAGGTATGCACCTATATTATGTATGTAGGTTGCTAATTGTGTTCGAACGTCATATATATAAAAACATGACCGTTCTATGATGCAAGGGAGGTAATATAGAAATTCATTGGTTTCAGGGGTTAGGCTGAGTTATCCTGCTCTGGGGCTAAATAATCCGCTGGATCACGTTCGTGGCTGGATCGTTCATGTCTAAGACCACGAAGCGACTATTAAACTAGCCTATTGGAAAGTCCATGCCATGTTTAGTTGTTTGTGTGAGAGAGAGATAGTCTGTCAAACGAAAGAGATCAAATTTGACTACAGATTAATCGGCGAAATGACGACTGAATGTAAGTCGAACCAAAACTTACTTGAGGTAAGTACAACTCCATGCCTAGCAACGTCTAAGAAATAGTTCTTCGTTCATTTCTGACAGCTGTATTGAAAAGCAGATTTGCAAGTGTAAGCGACACTTTATTTACAATTTCATCTATTATTAAATTACTTGACTAACTTGTGAGAAAAATAAAAGACTAAAGGTGTACAGTATTTTCTTTGAAGTCATTATAAGATCAGGGATGGCGGCCATGTTTAAACAATATGGATGCTGCTTCGTGTCCAAGCACCCCGGCCTATAGAAAAACGTCAGGAAAATGGTTTGGTTCGGGAACGTATGCGTGTAAAATTTTCGGGGAACTCGAAACGTATGTTAAGTTTTCATCTTAGAACCAGCTCAAATGATTAATTTACAAATCCTCAATAAGCTGCCTTAATCTTGGTGTTTAGTTTCTGTCAACACTTATCAAAGATTGAATCATTGACTAAGTTTGATGTTGTTTAAACTATTTTATCCTCAGTTTCAAGATAGTAGTATAAACAATTTCTAAAGTGCATATTTTATGTCGTAATCAAATCATATCCTAAATATTGTAATTTTAAAAAGCAGCAGTGGCACAAAATACTCCGTCAATCATATCAACGATTCTCACGTACGTGTCCCGAAATCGACCTTTCATGTAATATTTAGAACAAAGCTATTAATTAAGTGAAATAAACTATGATATATCAGTTGTTTCATCTATACGTGTTAACAGACTCAAACACACGTTATGGAGCACTTCCTTTCAATCACGTTACACTTTAAAAATTCCTATATTCTGGATAGAATGATGAGCAAATAAACAATTGAAAATATTGAAAATTCTAAACAAACACAGAAGTATTGTCTCCCATAGAAACACATAGTCAGAGAACCTCCTTGAAAATTCGATTCTCGTACCTTTTAAATGGCTTCCTTCCCAGTCTGAGTCAAATGTTTATTCCTAATTAAAAGCTGATCAACAATAAAATGTATTTAATTTCTAAAGTCATTAAAACCTGTAGTTGATGCAGTAAAGATAGATTCTTGCACATGAAATATGCAGACAACTTTGTATGTATTTCTTCATAATTTAATGGTAGCAAAAACCATTTGTTATCATACACTCTCCATAAACACCAGCATGGGGTTTCCACACTTTCATTCAGGTTCTAATTGCACTACAGTTTGCTTACTTTTACTTCATTTATTTTGTATTCTTATCTACAAAGTAGTATGAACAGGTGCAATTTTTAAATAACTTAAGACTGATAAATTATAATGTTTATTTTATTAGATATTCAGCAATCGTGCTCTCACCATTGTTTTGTATTCTCGTTAGCGTTACTGCACACTTTGGTAATGCTACATGAGAATTCATCCATGCAGTTACTACCAGACAACTGGTTCCCATGACATGTGGAAACCCTTTTCCATCCTGAACCTTCTTTATGACCTAAACTGAATCCAGGGCATGATTTGTTCTACATATAAACAAAACTGGGTTCTATAGCAATAAGTCCTCTTTCTGAATCAGGTTTAGACTGGGAAGGATTACTCAGTTCAAACACACCTTTCACAATGATGCTTTTAATTTATGCAGTCCTGTCAACTAATAGCTACCAAATTCCATGCTCACAATAGAGTAATATATTATTTTTAAATTTTATTAGGTTTGTCTTATTGAAAAGTTTGTCTGATTTGAGAATGCTTTAAGTCTAAATATTAAAGATAATGGAATTTTGCTACCTCTCTGTGCAACTCATAGAACAGGTTTTAAATGTTTTTAAAAAGTTATTGTATGTTATCTTCTTCAGACTTGATTTTAGCTGGTCTTACTGCTGGTGCAGCTAGAGAGGCAAGGTTTTCCCTTTTGGAAGAAGACTGACCCCAGAAGACCTACACAATTACCCTTAATAGCTTTAACAGGTAGGACACGTTATCATCATTAAGCCCCAAGGATAAAAACAAAGGTTATTTTTAAGCTGTTTTTCTTTTGCTTGTCATTGTTTACATGGCTTTGTAATATCAACTTTGAGATTTATACTTTTGACTCAACACAAAGAATATGCTATGTTATATAAGCTAGAATTTTTTTAAATTACAAAGAGAAGTGAACATTTATTATCAGTGTCACTGTAGTGTAAATATTAAATTGAAGCAATCAAAGTTCTTCCTTTTTAAGAGAGGAATTGGGATTAAAGATATCAAAGTAACCAGACAAAAACTAATATAACTAAATAATCTTTTTTCTTTTTCTGAAGACTTGATGCACGGATTTTTATTTGGTTGGCATGAGCTGAGTCTGCACAACAGAGTGCCACATACGTGCACAGCAGAAATAACTTTCCACTTTGGAAGATGAATATAAATGAGTGCCCCAGCATCAGTAGTTCAGACTCAGAGAGTGATGTGGAAGGTGATTCTGTGATTCAGAGTGCATTCTCAGGAACAGAGCTAACTCTTCAGGATGATGATGAGTCACCATTGCTCATGCAACAGCGCCCTGAGGATGAGGATGAGGAAGAAGATGAGCAAGGTATGCAGGAATTGTTACTATTGTTACATTTAATGTCATGTGTTGTATATATATAATTTTTGGAAACAAGGATGCACGTGACAGACTGAGTTGCTTTGTTCTCCAGCGATTTTTCTCCTTTCTTGTGCAATGTCTTTGCTTATTTGTATCCATAGTCCCTCTTCACCAAGTTCTGACACAGATTCTGCTTCTGCCAAAGCTTCATCAACTCTCTACTGGATCATGTTTGCCCCACATGTCATTTGCACACTCCCTTCAACAACGTGTGCAGTACTTTGAACATTCACAGCCATTGATAAGATTCTCTGACTTTTCGTCAGCATCAGGATCAGCATCAGCATGATCAAAGTGTACCAGTTAATGTCATCACCAGTAACACCAGCTGGAGACACAACCAACCAATTCAACATGGATGTTTGAGAACAGGAGACTGCCTAGTTTCCCCCACATGACAACAGCGCTTGCTTGCATGTTGGGCTTGTCAAAGCCCAGTCTGTATCATCAGTACAGCAGTCACTGAAGCATGTTGAAATTGTAGAGTTGGTAACAGATCGCCACCTTTATATTTTCATTATCACTGAGACATGGTTTAAACAGCAAGGCAATGACAGCAAGCTACTGGCTGAAATCATTCTATCTTACATGCAGAGGCGGCATTGCTATTACTGTATCTACAAATCATCACTTGCAAAGTACTGGTCTTTTACTACTGCTTTATCGTTCCCACATACCTGTTCTGCATCTATAGACCCCCAGTGCCAAGAACAAACTCACATCCTCTACCTTTTTCTTGGAATTTCATGATATGCATGATATGCAATGCACTCGATGGACCTGCAGTGCTTCTTGGAGATGTTAAAGTCCATTTTGACAACAAATCTCATCCTGACACAGTAAAAATGTCAGAATTGTTGCACACTTTTTGCCTCATCCAGTATGTTTTGCAGCCCAATCATAAAAGAGATCACATCTTGGACTGGGTCATGCATTAACCTGATGACCAGCTAGTGCAGTCAGTTGATGTTTCTCAAGATCTCATATCTGATCATTACTGTGTATTGATTGAACTTGATCATAGATGCCCATCATCAATGCCAGTTTTTAGACTCGGTTGCTTGTTACGCAGTATTGATGTGCTCACATTCAAAGCACAACTGCAAATGGTACTGTTCCAGCCACCCTCTGCGAGCAGCTTAACTGTGTTTTGTGTAGAGTTGTTGATGACCATGCCCCAGTCTCACAACGTCTGATGCCCCAATCCAAATGTGTCTTCCTATTATGATAGACAAGTTACAGCTATCTGTCAGTCTGTCTATTATGAGCTACACAAGATCAGCGCCATCCGTCACATTCTGTCTGCAAGCGCTACCAACACTCTTGTCTGCATTTATTTATCCAGACTTAATTACTGCAACTCCTTGCTTGCTGGCTGCCCTATATACCTTCTTCCCAAACTCGAGAAAGTACAGAATTCTGCTGCACGTCTGGTGCTTAGAGCAGAAAATAGGGCCCTAACCCCTCTTCTTCATTTTCTGAACTGGCTCCCCATCCGTTGTGGCATCCAGTACAAACTGTCTCTGCTGTGTTTTAATTTCTTTACTGGCACCTGCCCTGATTTTTGCTCTGAACTGCTCTTCCCTTACATCCCAGCTAGAGGTCTATACTCCTCATCTGATGATCGTCTCCTTACTTTTCCTGTCACCAGAACAACAACATATGGCCACAGGATTTTTAGTTATTGTGCAGCAAAACAATGGAACTGTCTTCATTTCCATATTCATCACCTACCCGCTGTTGAATCCTTTACACGTGCACTGAAAACCCACTCTTCCATAAACATTGCTCCTAACACCCTTTCCCATAATGCTAGTCCTTTTTCACACTCTTCCTTTTGCAATATCATGTTGCTCCCAGCTCTTGTTCTTGTTATTTGGTTCCTCTTTGTGCTTTCCGTATTTGATTTTATTCCTCATTAGTATGGTTGCTTATTCTTTTATAGCTCATATGTTTTTTGTTTGATTCCTGTCCCTCGTATGCTGTCCATGTCTCGTTTTTGGGTTGGTTTTTTTTTAAGCGCTAAGAGCATACTCCTTAGGAGTGTACGCACTTTACAAATTTTGCATTTATTATTATATAATTGCTATGTCTGAGTATTCCTGTGTAGTTGATAGCTGGCACGTCATCTCAAAAGAAAAAAAAGAAAAAGAATTCTAACAAACTTTGAATAAAGTTTAGGTTGCTAGAGAAGAGGAAGGCAAACAGTGGGGATAACAAAGGTGACAGTCACATCTTCTTAAGGTTCATTATGAACACAATTCAAATCGTTGAATAACATGTTAGACTTATAATCAACAAATTAGATTAAGACAAAGTAGTTAGCTGGCCACGAATCACAAAATGTTTGAGATTCCATTCGCAGTGACCTTTACATGTACTTTATACATATAGATGCATACACAGCCTCATTCTCCTTATTCTGTAGGAATCCAAATTTGCTATAACGTGACCTGGCAAATAGCACAGTTGGTAAGAGTATTTTTTTGAAAGTACTCCATTTGTTCTATGTGTATGAAAGTTTGGATACTGAGGTTCAACTTGACAGCAATGCTGACCAAACTGCTGGTCTCTGTCTGTATGAACAGTCATCCTGTATGAGGATGAGGGAGAGGGAGAAGGTGCAGAAGAACCTGTTGCAGAGCCTGTGCGAGAATTCCCTACAAAAACAGGTGGTGATAAAAAGAAGAAGAAAAGGAAGAGAAAGAAGTGAGAATTTACGATCATAGCGCAAAGCAGTTCTCAAAGTTATTGATTTTAAAAATGAGCACATTACTTGTTACATGGGTTTGAGATTAAAGGAGGAGTCACTGGTATTCTTCAGTGTCTGCCTCAGCCACATATGGTCATGGATTGTTGTGATGATCAAATTCCTCCTTGCTCATTAATGTGTAATACTACCTTTGGTTGCATCAACTTTCTGATATTGTCACCATTATGGTGGCATAGTTCTAACCATTCTAATAACATCATGGGGCTTATGTTCATTTTCAAACTTTACTAATGAATAATGTTAAGGCTTGTCAGGGTTAAACACCAGAAATGAGAATAACAGAAGACTGTAGAGGTGTGGTTGTTAGAAACCATCAGAACAAAACTGTGGGTGCTGGTTGGGTAGTTAGCAGAATGTTTCGTTCTTTTGAACAGAAATAAACTTAACAAAGAAGCATTTGTCTGACCCTTGGATGTTTGATTATTTAGGCATTTTTTTCTTTCATCTGTAACCAATACGTCAATGGCTACGTAGGGTTGGACTACGTTGTACAGGAAAACACAAGATGGTTTCTCACGTTGAAGTTTCTTTATTCAACTCTTTTCTCGGTTGCTGGCCTGCCTCCTCTCTCTCTCTCAAAATCTCAACAGCATGCCAACCACTGTACGCCCCGCTACTTATATTTCCCTACCCTCGGAACATTCTAGAATGTCGATCCCTCCATCCCCTGCCCCCCCTCGCCCTGTCTGGTCATTGTTTCCACCCAAGTTCTCAGGCGGGTGTAACAATAGACCAGTGGCCGGGGGGTGGGCAGTTCAAGGTCGGCTACCCTGAGCTCAACCAGCGTGGGAAAGGGCAGTGGTCGCGGGTGGACAGTTCAAGGTTGGCTACCTACGGACGCAGCCAGCGTGGGAAATAGGACAGCGTCACTCGACGCTGACCTTACAACAACAATTACATACTCAGTACACTTCTAGAGTGCTACACTTACCCGGGGAAAGAAAAAAAAATGTTTCCTTTCAATTTACATTTGAAAAAAAACGGAAACATCAACCCGAACATAAAACAAGATTTCCCCGTGAACAAATCTCTACAGTCAAACTGCAGCATATATATACCTAATTACTATAGGATAACATGTATTACACATCCATGTACATCAATTCAATACAACAAAATATCAGAACTCCCCTAAAGGTGTCTGTCAAAATAAAGCTACTGAAGAAAAAAGGTTCGACCGATCACACATCAGTTTCAATTACAGGTAAGCTAAGCCACCTCTCCAACACTTCCATTACATCGTTTATGGCTAACCATACAGACTGCATCACCTGGTGGGGAGCTTTCTGACTAGAAGCTAAAAGACTTACCATCTCTTGTCGGACACCATGCAACTTCGCCCTGTCCGACTGATTACCACTTGCACATTGGTGCATAAGATTTAATCTGTCCACCGGTCGGCGGATTCTGTCAGAGCGGCGTAGAGGTTGCTGCTCTTCACTGTCGTTCTCTGCTATCTCCTCACTTTCATCTTCCTCTTCACTGTCGCTCTCTGCTATCTCCTCTGTTTCATCTTCCTGCTCTACTTTCTCCTCCCGGTTTTTCTGAGGTACCGCGGCTGGAATAAACTCTGGTGCCTCTGGCCTCAACTCTAGGCCCACTTCGATGTCTGGAAATTGCATCGGTTCGTCCTCCTCACCATTTCCACAGTCGGGGGGTGTGGCTGCTACCTCTTCTGCGCGCTGTCTGGGGTTGTTGTTTTCTGGTGGTTCTTTCCTGGGCCAAAGGTGGTGCCCAGCCTAATGCACCCACTGGGAGTAATAGATTGCGATGGAGTGTCCGTTTTGGTCCGGAGCCGTCCTCTCGTTGAACTACATACACCGGTATATTGTTCATTTTTGTCCATCACGATAAAAACTCCTTCCTCCCAGCGGTCATCCACTTTGGATGTAATTCGTGGCCCATCTTCTTTACCAGGACTCTGTCTCCCACTTCTAAGGTAGCTGCCAAAGCTCCTGCATCGTACCTTATCTTGTTCTTAAGAGAGGCCTTTTCCATTTGCTCTGTGGCCATTCTGTATGCACTACGGAGGCTCTCTTTCAGGTCCTGCACATACTGCCTGCAACTCTTCCTTTGTCGCTTCCCTATGTCCAGGCCAAATGCCAGGTCGACTGGCAGTCTTGGGTGCCGTCCGTAGAACAGGTAGGAGGGTGAGAATCCCGTGCTGCTGTGTATGCACGAGTTGTAGGCGTGCACCACAGACTTCAGGTGTTTCCTCCAGTCTTTCTTCTGTTCAGTCTCTAGAGTTCGCAGCATACCGATCAGCGTTCTATTCCACCTTTCCACAGGGTTTCCGCAGGGGTGATAGGGCGTGGTCCTGCATTTCTGGATTCCGGCCAGGCTACACAGTTCTTGGATGAGTTTTGACTCAAAGTCCCGACCTTGATCAGACAGAATTCTGCCAGGGAATCCATAAGTCATGAAGAAGTCGTTCCACAGAGCCCTGGCTGTCGTTCTTGCTGTTTGGTCTTTCGTCAGTACTGCCTGCGCGAACTTCGTAAAATGGTCCATAATGACCAGTATGTTCTGCTTTTCACCTTTGACCTCGATGGTGAGAAAATCTATGGTCAGCAGTTCCAGTGGGTGTGATGTCACGATGGTTGACATGGGTGCTTTCTGCGCGTGCGTCCCACTGCGAACGCACCGTTCGCAGCTCTGGATTTTCCTCTTGAGATCAGCCGCCATGAACGGCCAGAAAAAACGCAATTCGTGCGTGTCGTATGGCATCGTCAAAGTGGGTGTGGTAGAGCTCATCGTGCACACCTCTCATCGCCTCCTGTCGCATGGAGCGGGGTACCACCAGCTGCACCCGGGTTGATGTGGCGTCAGACACACGCCGGTAGAGCACACCATGTTCTAGCATCAGGCCCTTCCTCTCCCTGGCGTATATCCTGGTCTCTGGCGCCGTCACTGTCAGGTCGGTTCCTTCTGTGAGCGCTTGGCAGACAGCGGCTATGTGGGGGTCTTGCTGCTGTAACCTCCGCCAGTCGTCGACTGTCAGGGTGGTGAAGTCTGGCTCCCCGCCCTCCGGCTCTAAGATGCCGTCTGGAATCATGTTTGGGTCCCTTACGACAGCTTCGACGGCTGGGGTGAAGTTGTCAGTGACGTCATTGTCACGTGACATGGGCGTGGTCTGCCGGGCTGTCTGCTGAATGGAATGTACTGGCCTTCCTGCACTTTTGGCTGTCAGTATGCTCACAACTGCACTTCGATTTACAACTTGTGGGGTATCGTCTTGAAATTTCCTCGCTTTCTCCAGTAGGAACCCAACTTTCTCTAAGGTGTCCCTGTATTCTTCATCTGCTTCTGGCGGGTCCTGCGGTCGCCTTGACAACCCGTCCGCATCGGTGTGTGTCAAGCCCTGCTTGTACACGAGGTCGAAGTCGTACAGTGACAGGGATGACAACCATCTGTGGCTAACTGCGTCTAACTTTGCATTCTTCAGCACATGGCAAAGCGGGTTGTTGTCGGTAACCACGGTGACGCGGGAGCCCAAGATGTAGTCGTGAAACTTTTCTGTCATGGCCCATTTCAGAGCGAGAAATTCTCGCTTGTGTGCGGGGTAGTTCACTTCTGTCTTGTTGAGCCCTCTGCTGGCGTATGCGATTACCTTGAGTTCGCCCTGTTGATGTTGGTACAGCACGGCTCCCAGGCCAGTGGCACTGGCATCACAATGCAGGATGAAGGGCTGGGAGTGGTCAGCAATGCCAAGGCCAGTGCCACTGGCATCACAATGCAGGATGAAGGGCTGGGACTGGTCAGCGATGCCCAGCATCGGCTCTGCAGTCAGTGCTTTGATCAGGGACTCAAACGCACTTTGTTCTCGCTCTCCCCACAGGTGAGATATATCTGACGACAGATTGAGTGCACCCGCCTTCTTAGCTGTTTTTTTAAGCTTATGTGGTACATATCCAACAGTAAGGTCGTTCAGAGGCTTGGCAATTTGCGCGAACTGGGGAACCCAGCGCCTATAAAATCCTGCAAACCCTAGGAACGCTTTGACATCGCGAACTGTTTTGGGTACAGGCCAACTGGTCAGAGCCTCGATCTTTTCAGGGTCTGGCCTAATGCCTTCTGCGGAGATGAGGTATCCGAGGTGTCTGACCTCAGTGGTGGCAAAAATACATTTATCGGGGTCAAGTTTCAGCTTAAAACTACGCATCCTCTCCAAAGCTCTAATTGTTCTATCTTCTAGTTGCTGGAGATTAGTGCCATGTACCAAAATGTCATCGAGAAAAATAATCAGCTCTGCCAAGTTCATATCACTCAAACAACAGTCCATCAACCGTTGAAATGTCATGGGGGCGTTGACAAGGCCAAATGGCAACCTCTGGAATTTGTACAGTCCGAACGGGGTGGTAAATGCAGAAATCTTCTTCGCTCGCTCGGACAGAGGCACCTGGTAATAGGCCTTCGACAAATCTAGGCTAGTAAAAACCTTAGCCCCACTCAACGTTAAAAACAGTTGCTCAATTTTTGGTAACGAATAACTGTCCCTCACTGTCCGCGCATTCACCCTCCTGTAGTCTACACACATGCGCAGTGCCCCATTCTTCTTTCTCACTAGCACAATGGGTGAAGCGAAGGAACTGGTCGACGGCTTGATGATGCGAGCATCCAGCAACTGTTGCACATGCTGTCTGACCTCCTCCAGGTCCTGTGGCGGTATAGGCCTCGGTCTTTCTCTAATCGACGGACCTGGAGTCAGTTCAATGTCATGCACAACATCTGTCATGTTCAAATCGAACTCTTTTTCATTAAACACATCACTAAATGTTAACAGCTTCTTTATAAATCTGTCTTTCCATGTTTGGTCGACGTTTGCACCAAAACGGAATCTATCCGATAGTTCAGGAACACTGTTCTTATCTTCTTCTACGTGGTTGGCATGACAGTGCGTCCTGCCAGCGTCTTGTAAGTCGCAGTTCAAGTCTTGTAACACACTGGGGAGTGAATATTCACTCTGTATGGTGAACAGGTCCGCTATCACACTTTTCCTTCTGATAGTGACTGGTGAATCGGTGGTGTTTAACAACATCACCCTAATCCGGGGAAGAGTGTTTGTTGACACTTTGCCACTCAGCACGCACACACCGTCCGGTAACGCCTCCACTGTTGGCTCCTGGATCAGCACAGCGTCCTTGTTGATGATTGCACCATGCCGCACAATCCCTCGGACATCGGTCACCGAGCGGGGTGGCAGTGTTATGTCCGGTGTCAACAGTCGTACCGGGCACAGGCGTCCATTTGGTGCACTAGTCGCCTCCCTGTAGGCGTGAGCGATCATGCCACACAGCGGTAGTCTTGTGGTGAAGTTCCGCCCCGCCATACGTTCGCACTGCCAGGCGTAGGCTCTCAGGATGTTGGTGCCCGCTATCACTGGCACACGTGACGAATACTCTGTGTCTGGACAGACCAGTAACACTGTGTCTACTTTACTGTCCACACCAACGACATCTTTAGGCAGCCACACCGACACACGCACAACACCAATATGGGGCACAGAATGACCGCCTGCTCCTATCACTTGCAGTGTAGAATCAAGGTTTTCCAGCTGTCTATGTCGCATATTTCTGCGGAAAAAAGACTCCGACACAATAGACACCTGCGAGCAGCTGTCTATCAAACAGCGTGACGTCACGCCGTCGATGCGGATGGGTGATTCGCAGCTCGGTCCCACCAACGCCTCGAGGTTTGTTTGGTCTGCGCCGGGTGAGTGTAATTCCGCGAGCACCACTCGACTGGTCAGCGTCACATGTCGTCTGGAAGAGGAGTTTCTCACTGCCACCTGCACTCTCGACCCTGTGACACTGGCTGACACTACCGTGATATTTTCCGGTAACCATTCTTGTGAACGCGCGGTGATTGTAACAGGTGCGTTCAGAGTGTTTGTCAGGGTACCACACAGCTCCACAGTTTGCTGCGGAGGAATATCCAGCACTGCACTGTTTAACCGAACTGGCCGTAGTTCTAAAAGGCCCTGTTCGATGGTGTTGGCGGCGGTTGAAAGGAGATGATGATGCTTTCTCACCTTCTCGGCTGGGGTCTCACGGTCGCCTTCTTGGACCAGCACTCGCCCCTCTGTGGTGGTCCTTTCAGTTCGGGGAGGCCCTGTTTCTTCCGCCACTTGCTTTCCTGTCTCCGCCGCTCTCTCTCTCTCTGCACCACCAGCGCTGCATTCACCGGATTGTTGCACTCACGATAAAAATGTCCCTCTTCCCCGCACTTGAAACAGTACTTGCTTCTTCTCACCTTACTGGTCGGTCTGTCCTGTTGTACGTGGGTGACACGCACCTCTGTACGGGCTTTGGTGCATATCTCACCCTTCTCACTTGATGATCACATTTTGAGATCAAACTCTCAATCTGCCGCACATGCAGTATAACTCTGGGAAGGTGGGTCTACCTTCCAGGAATCCCAATTTATTTCGAATGTCCATGGTGACCATCGGTTCGGAGATTCCCTTGGAGAATATATAATACAGCCTGCGGTTGCATTCCTCCTCCGTCAGGCCACCTAATGTTTTTAGCACCGACATCTTCGTGGAGAGTTGCAGAAGTGACAGGCACTGCCCTCTGGTCGGTCTGATCTGACACAATTCGATATAGATGTCGTCTGCACTTCGTAGCTCCCCGAACAGCGCCTGCAAGTCTGCAACCAATTCGCTGACGGTGCCATACTGTTTGTCTTTGGTGTGGAGATGTGCCGCTCCTTTCAGACTTTCGTCTCAGGAACGCGAACTTCTCCTCGATCAGTGCATCGTCTTGTATTTCGAGCGCCTGCACTTTCCACTGCTCGAAGGTGACCTCTTGGGGCGATGTAGGTGGAAGCCCTGTAAATGTTCTTAATTCTGGAGAGGAACGGGCGGTAGTAATTGCACATGTATTGCTTTGTCACTTCGTTCTAGCACTTTCAGACCGGAGCTCTTCTAGCTGGCGGCGAAGTTCTTCGATGATGCTGTCTTTATCTGCTGCTCCGGTGCTGTTTGTGCTGCAGTCAGCCATGGTGTTCTGCCGAGGAATTAAAGTTGCTCCTGTACAACTAGTCCCACATTGGGCGCCAGAAATGTAACCAATACGTCAATGGCCACGTAGGGTTGGGCTACGTTGTACAGGAAAACACAAGATGGATTTCTCACGTTGAAGTTTCTTTATTCAACTCTTTTCTCGGTTGCTGGCCTTCCTCCTCTCTCTCTCTCTCAAAATCTCAACAGCATGCCAACCACTGTCCGCCCCGCTACTTATATTTCCCTACCCTCGGAACATTCTAGAATGTCGATCCCTCCATCCCCTGCCCCCCTCGCTGTCTGGTCATTGTTTCCACCCAAGTTCTCAGGCGGGTGTAACAATAGACCAGTGGCGGGGGTGGGCAGTTCAAGGTCGGCTACCCTGAGCTCAACCAGCGTGGGAAAGGGCAGTGGTCGCGGGTGGACAGTTCAAGGTTGGCTACCTACGGACGCAGCCAGCGTGGGAAATAGGACAGCGTCACTCGACGCTGACCTTACAACAACAATTACATACTCAGTACACTTCTAGAGTGCTACATGTCCTTGAGTGAATCCTCATCAAAGTGGAAACTGTCAGATTATGTGATGTTACAGTGATGCCTATTATCTGTGCTATCTGATGATATCATCATAGTTATTTATCTTTATGTCTAGCCAAGTTTAATAAATTACAATCTTCCTAGTAGAAGTCTTTTTTCTGACATGAAAGTAACTTCACAACACCTAAAAAACTTCATGATATTTTAACAATCAGTTGATTTTAAAAGACATTTTGCTTTAGCTGACATTCATGGCACTAGATTTATTGAATCTTTTATGAATTAATTTTTTTGTTAATTTGAAGCTAAGGTTGAAATAGGGCACTCAATGATTTGTTTATCCACCCATTACGTAAACATGTATGTCTATACATTATGTTGCAGACTGTATATCTGCTTAACTAACTGCAAATATGATGTTGGTAAGTTTGGTTTTTTTATGGAATCTCTATTTGTAAACACTTTTAAATAGCAAAGGAGTTTTGCCTCATGGAGAAAATAGTACCTGAAGATGCTCACATGCTGTTAATATAGGTTTCGAAAGCTGTCCCATATCACACTGGGTTCCATTCTTCATTCGGCTATACTAATTGCATCTTTTGCAAGTCAGCTTATTAAATCTGACCAGATAATTTCTCCCAGGCAAAAGATCAGAAATCAACTGAAGCAAAACACAAAAGAAAATAATGGAATGTAACACTCATAGAGACTTTATTTCACAGAGTACTGAAATAGTCAAAGCACATGGAAGCCTGATGCAGAAATTGTTACAGTTTTATAAAATTTGAATTCAGAAAACTTAATGGTAATGAGAATTAAATTTTTTTAAATAAACAAGTTAAACCACAAGAAAAAGACCTCATGAGTCCTGGGAAGAACATAGCTTAGTAAAGCAAAAGAAATTTAGCTAATCATTACACATCCACCGAATTTTTATATCTGTCATGAACACTTCATGAGCGCAGACACTATACAGAGGAAAGTTTGCTAGTGAATGATAGCTACAGGTTTTCTGCTTCAGTGAGACGCACATCGCGCAAGTTTGGTTTCAAGGAAGTATCAGAGGATGATGAGTGGACCCTCTACTGGACAGACTTCTCAGTGGCATTGGATCGAGTTATGGAAATGAGAAACTACCAGGTAATTCAAGCTTTCTAGCTCTACTGACAGTGTAATGTAACAGTCTTACCGGCCCAATGTTACATCCAGAGTTGCTTGATCTGTTTGGGAAAGTCATGGCCCAGTTGAGGGGAGGGAGTTGTATATTCACCATTAGGACAATCTTACATGTACATGCACACACTTGCATGTTCACATATGCACATATTCATTACACACGTGCATATGCACCTACACACATTACCATTGTGCACTTAAACACATGCACACACACACACACACACACAAACGCGTGCTTACACACAATCACACCCTTTGTGGGCGCACACTTGGCAAGGCCATCAAGTCTGGGCTTGGATTTTGGACAAACTCAGTCACTGCCGTCACAGGTGAGGGAAAGGTCAGCCACATAATCCAGAGGGGAGGGCTGGCTGGTTTCTGGAACGCTCAACAGTGATGAAATAAGTAGTGGGTTTTGAGTAGAAGGGGGCATTTTGATTTGGAGTGAGAGTGGAGTGGAAGGCAGGCCAGCCATCAAGGGCAGCATGGAAAATAAAACCTACAGTTTGCTAGCAATACCATCTTGGTGTTGCTCTTTTATGACCAGCCCACGCCTGTGTAGTAACACAGTACAGGACAGACTTCTGAGTGGCAGCTGAACATGAAAAATTAACTAAATGGTATAGTCCCCAAAACATTTGATTATTGGACAGTGAAGTGTTGGGAACAGTGCTTTTCTTGAGACCAGCTTTTTGCAAGACTGTCGAGTAATGTCCAGCTCGACTTCTCCCTTACTGCTTTTTCTCGGTCAACTGTTCAAAAGTTCACTGTTCATCATGGGTATCAAACTGGCTAGTATGCACACCTCTAGCTTCAGGTACCAGTGCTTTACCCATTCAGCTGTCAGCTTCCCTTGAGGAAATGACAGGTAAATCAAGTATTCTGCCTCATGAAAAACAGAATTACAGTACAACAATGTAAAGTATTGCATGCAGCTACAAACAGTCTGATTGTAAAAATAAATAGTAATGATAGAAGTTTTGTGTTCAGACAAGAGAGCTCAGTGTACTTTAACTTGATGCAAATCCATATATACATGAGCTTCAGTAAACAGCACACTTATCCATAAAAACACAAGCATGCAGCTCCAGATGTATCTCATATGTCATTTGGGCAAGAAGAAATTGTCGCTGTTGCAGATAAATGAAGGTTTTATTTTATTATTGTAGAGGATAGTCTGTTTTATTTGTAAATGGATAGCAAGGGACAAACATACGGATTGAGGGCTTATGTCAAAAATGTAGAATTCATCTAGCATAATCTACGTAAAGTTCTTCAGGTAAAAATGTATGTTTGATGGTCCTGTGAAATTTTCACCCGGGTGAAAATGTTTTGGACTTTTTGCACGAAAAAGATTATAACACCTCTTGAATTTGAGAGTGGACAAGCTTTGGTAAATCCCAGAATAAGCAGTAATAGAAATAGCAATGTAAATTTAACTGTATTTTCATGATCTCTAGTTATCTTCATGATCTTTCACAAACTAGGTATTATTAAAAGTCAGATTGAAACTCCTTAAATTATTATTACATTGATTTTTTTTAATTGAAAGCTCTAGGCCACTTCTAAACTCTGCTGTTAATTATAGGCTTCCTAATAGACAAGTACATTGAGGTTTAGGTAATGGTATGAGTATGTCACTTTTTTAAAAAGTTAAACTGGATTATATTAAAGTACAGGTAGTCCTCGGGTTACGACGGTCTCGAGTTACGTCGTTTCGTGGTTACGACGCTCATTCCGACTGACGAGGTCAGTGCATCAAAGAAAAGGAAGGCCATCACCATGGAGGTGAAAGTGGATAAAATAAGGCAATCTAAGAAGGGGAAACAGCAACAGAAATTGGCAGGTCATTAGGACTTAGTCGTTCGACTGTCGCTACGATTATCAAGGATAACGACCGCATCCTTGAACATCTGAAAGCATCTGCTCCTATGAAAGTGACAGTGATAACAAAGCGTACTGTACTGCACAATATTTTACTGTACTTATGTTGATTGATAATTATGTAGGTTGCTGTGTTAGGATAGGTGTTTGGATAGGCTAAGTGTTTGCAGTACTGTACTGTTATTATGGTACAGTACTGTATGAACGTATGATCCGACTTACGTCGAAATTCGGTTTACGACGCCGCGTTAAGAACGAATCCCCGTCGTAAGTCGAGGACTACCTGTACTATTGTTTGAAAGACTTAGCAACAAAAGTAACAGTAAGGCATTCCAGTAGCTGCTTTCATTCACTCATAAGTCTTGTCTGTCGCCAACCATATATTTAGGGCAAGAAAAAGGTAGTATTGCTGGTTTCTATATTTCTTTTTTTCATTGACCAATTTGTCATGTGCATTGTTATTTTTTTAATCATTTCATTTATTTTCAAGATTTATTTCTATTTATTGGTTTGTGCCTTGATATTGGTCTTTCTTAGTTATCAAATTATTGCATTTGGTTTCTGTCTGAAAAAGTACTTTTCATTACTCTAGCTCTAAAATCTTTACTTAGTAGCTTTTGAGTTAAGAAAGCAGATTGAAAGTTATTGTTATTATACCAGCGAATCAATATTTTCTGCACAAACACTTCATTTAATGGCAAAGGAGAAAAATGTAAGGTCATATTTTTGAAATGTGTGATTGTATTTTCAGATGTTGAAAATTTTCAAATTTTGAAAATAATTTTCATGAGTTTGCTTTTTAAGAATCATGGTACTGTCATTTATGCAGTCAAATTCATGTAAATTTTTAATTGTAGTAATTTTGTATCCAGAAAATATTGTTTTAAATGTCACATAATGTTTTATGTAGTCAGAAACTGTTTACAGTGAAATAAATATAAATCTGGTTTGTTTTCTATCAATGCTAAGAGGAAAACAGAATCTGTGAGGATTGGTCTAAATATATATTTCAACAGAAAATCAACCATTTCCCAGGGATGAGTGAGCTCTGCCGTAAGGACCTTCTGGCAAGGAATTTAAACCGTATGGTGAAAGTATTTCCAAAAGAGTACAATATCTTTCCTAAAACATGGTGCTTGCCTGCAGAGTGAGTGCACCTACCTGTTTGTTTTGTCTTTTGTACATGCCCACAGAATATACAGCTTTCATTAGTTTTCTGTCTGCAAAGTAAATAAACAGCATTATATTTGATGTTTATATAGAGTAAATAGCAGCTTTTATATTTATCATTCATTCCATGTTTCAAGGTGGGTATGAAAGCCCACCCTATAGTCCCTAAATCTGTAAAAAAAGAGAAATGTATGAGGTTAGGTTAGTCACCACTTCACATAAGTATGTACATGTATATATGTACATAATTCTTATGCATCTTAGCTATTTATGACCAAAGAGTTAATCTCTGAATATACCTGTAAACCATTCACCCTTTGAAATGTGCCAAAGGCCTATTCAGTAGAGTACATTCGTTTCTTCTTTCAAATGTATGTCTGTATGTATGTACATAGATACATATGCATGCAAGAATACGTATTTTATTTACGCTGTAATTACGTGCATGTGTGAGTAAAAGAGAGGAGAGGGGTGGAGAGAGTGTGTGTGTGTGTGCTTGTCATCATCTTATCCTATCTCCATCATCAGAGCCTTAGCTCTATGGAGGCACCTAACACTAGTAACAGTCTCATCCTCATCTTCTCTCAATTTTCTGCCACTTCTTGGATATGGCTTCTGTCATTTCTTGTCTCACCTTGTATCTATTGGATATCTTTCCTTCTTCATTCCTTAACTGTTTTTTGTTTTTTCAAGGCTCTGTGATCTTGAAACATATCTATAGGGCTTCTTTTCCTGCTTCCTTCAGGATAAGGAAGTTGTATTAGTGCCCAGCTATGTGTCTAATTATGCTGTTTCATCATGGATGTCTTTGATCTTTCTTTAACATTTCATCTTCAAGGCTGGCGTTTTCTTCTGCACTTTTACTGTCAGCATCAGTCTCGTGTGCATAAAGGTAAAATAAAGGGAGCGCATTAGCACATAACGTGAGATCAGAGAAAAGTTTGGTTATCATTTCAGATAGGCTTTAGTGAGCACTCCTTTGTTATCTGCACTCTTTTCATGAATCACTTCTGGCTTCATAGTTTTGCCTTGGACAGAGGATCCCAAGTATTTGAAACTCTGGACAATAAATGGCCTCTTGGCTGTTTGTGTTGATTCTGTTAGTATTGTTGACCATCAGTTTTTTTTCTGCTTCAAGCTCTATTGTGACATTTTACTTTGCAAGAAGCTAGTATTTTGCTATTAATTTGCTGTTTATAAGATGAATAATGCTTTTTGGGGATGTGTGCATGCATGCGCATGTGTGTGTGTGGTTCTCCCTTTCAGTTATGGTGACTTTCAGGCTTACACACGGCAGAAGAAGAACAAGACATACATTCTTAAGCCTGAATCAGGATGTCAAGGGCGTGGCATCTGGATTACTCGCAGTCCAAAAGATATCAAACCCCATGAGCACATGATTTGTCAAGTGTACACCAGTAGAGTAAGTTCTGGACAACTTGTATATAACGCTGAGCTACATATGTTACTGCTGGCAAGCTTACTTAGAAGGTTGACATTATTAGCAAGACTGATATAGCATACTCAGCATACAATGGGGACGTTCAGTAACACCATAATGGGTGCATGTTTGCTGTCATTCTGTGGTTGTGTTTACAAGAAGTTTTTTTTTACCTCAAAAAACATTGATCATTTTAGAGAATGAACTGCTGCCTTCAGAAGCAGAATCGGTTTTCTATAGAGTTACATCTTTTAAGCTCTATTTCCTTGTTGATTTCAGCGTGTTGTTTTCAGTTTTCAGATGTGATAAGAAATGTAAACATTTCAGTAGGCTATATATAGCTTTTATAACATCACAATAGTAATTAATCAGCTCAGACAATCCTATAAATAGCAATGTTCTCAGTTTAGGATGATGTCATTGTTGAGTTATATGGTTTGACATGTTGCTAGTATGGCTATTGATGCTAGGTGTGGTTATATATATGACCAAATGTAGTTATTTGTGAGCAGTGTAATATTACTGCTATGGTTTTTAAGCTGTTTTGTTGTCTCATCACAAACCCACCCTCAAAAAAAGTATCTTTCTTTGCAGCCATACTTGATAGATGGCTTCAAATTCGACCTCCGTGTCTATACATTAGTGACTTCGTGTGACCCTCTTCGCATCTTTGTTTTCAAAGATGGCTTGGCAAGATTTGCAACCAGCAAATACTGTGAACCAACTCATAACAACGCAGTAAGGACAGTCTTTTTAGACATTTTACCTCTTCAAATAATTGTGACATAAGTCTGTGAAATACATCGCAGTAATAAATAGCAGATGCCATGTGTGTTAGCACAGCAACTTAGCCTCATTGTTTTAACTTTGTGTCCACTTTACAATTTCTCATATCAGTTGAAATAAAAGAATCTATCAAACGAAATTGAAAGTAAAGCTCAAGCAAAATGTAGCATGTAACAGCTTCTGGACATTTCAGATTCAATCATATCCTGGAAATAAAAGAAATCTCTTAGCTGATTTTCTCACAGGAATGTAGAATAGTTTTTAAACATGACATCTTTCATGGTGGCCTTAAGTAATTTGTGCCAGTGTTTATGTTTTACAGGATAATGTATACATGCATCTTACAAACTATGCCATCAACAAAAACAGCGAGGACTTTGTACGGGATGACGAAGCTGGAAGTAAACGGTTAGTTTAGCCAGTATGTTGCACTCAGTGTTAAGTATATGGTTAGTGGACCAGTATGTCATGCTGAGTGTTAATGGATGATCTGACTCCATTAGAAGCACAGCCAGTATGTTGAGCTGAATGTTAAAAGACAGCATAGAGAGTGCAGTTCCTTTCTGTGCTTTGTCCCATGGTCTGTTTTAAGGTAAAGATTTAATCACTGCATGACCTTCCTTTTCTAAAACCTGCTTGCTCTTGCGTGATGATGTCAAGAACAATGGTGAGCCTCTTCAAAATGATTCTACTGAAGAATTTGCTTGTTTGTGTTAACAGGGTTATGCCTTGCCAGTTGTTGCAGTCTCCTAAGTTGCCTTTCTTTGGGAGATTGAAGATTATGCCTTTTTTCCATTCATATGGTGTTTCTTCAGTATCCCATATCTTCTGGAAGATATTGCACACCAGCTTTGGTATTTCTTCTTTTTCCAGCTTCAACATTTCAAAGCAAATCCCATAATTTGTTGGCATTTTTTGTTGTTGAATGACTTTACTTTGGTCCTGGTGATAGTGCCCATGTTTATGTTCAAGTCTTCTTCACTTTCTGGGATATAGACTTATACTGGAGGGTTTGGTCGGTTGAGCATCTGCTGGAAATGCTTCTTTCATCTCTCTACTTTATCACTTTCTTTAGTGATGATGTTCCCATCCTGGGTTTTTAAAGGTAGGTCTTGGCTGCCTTTTTTACTTCCTGTTAGCCATTTTGTGATCTTGTAAGCCACGTTCATGTCTTGTCTTCCAGCAGCTTCTTCTGCTCTTATAGCCTGGTTTTCTACAAACTTTCTTTTTATCTCTTCTAGCCCTTCTCTTCATTTCCTTGTCTTTCTGGTAATGTTCTTTCACCAACTTCTCTTTTAAGTGTAAAGACTTTGTGCCGAGCAACTGGTGTTCTCTTTCCTCTGTTATTGTTTTCCATGTATCCAGGAAGATCCAGGTCTCTTTTACACTTTTTCTGTAGCTGATGTTCTCCTTAGCTGCTTCTTTCATTGCTTGCTCAAAGGTGGCAATTGTCATTTAGGTGTCGTCTGTCAGAACACTGAACTTATTTTTTTAATGCTTTTATGAATTTCCACTGAACTGCAAAGTCTTTAAGTTGACCCTTGCCAGAGCCTGGATGTCTTTGTTCTCCCACCTTAGCTTTTCTGAGCTTTAGAGCAAGTTTACCTATGAGAAAGTTAATGGTCACGACCTATGTCTACCCTCCTTTTAATTCGAACATCTTGATGTGTGCCTCCATTTGCCGTTAAGGATAATATGGACTATCTGACTATCTGTCTTGTCATGCATAATATCTGATTGTCCTAAAAACTTGATTGTTTTCTTCAGGCGGATCACCACCATTAACCGCTACTTACAGGGAAAAGGCATTGATGTGGAAAAAATATGGGCAGATATTGATGATGTCATCATCAAGACACTAATATCAGCTCACTCAACACTGAAGCACAACTACCGCAGTTGTTTTCCCAACCATGTCAAAGGGAGTGCCTGCTTTGAAATACTTGGCTTTGACATCTTGTTAGACAGACATTTGCGACCATATGTCATTGAGGTCAGAAAACTTATTTTTCTTCTAACATAATTGATGATGTTCACATGAATCCAGTTTCATAATGCTTAGGGTTTTTTTAGGTTTTTTTGCATGTTTGTTGTTTATTTTTTTGTGCTTGGGGAGAGAAATTGCACACATTATTTTTCTTTGATGGTGGTGTCAAGGGGGGGGGGGGGAAATGGTGTTTTACGCCGTGTCAGCAGCTAAGACTGTATTACAGCAAGCAGCCAGCCCTGTAAACAGATGCCACGTGCAGAGAAAGATCAGCGGCCCAAGACGAGAAATGAACTCAGGGCAGCCAACCTTCACTGTATTGGTGACTGGCGCTAACAGCGCTAACCGTTGCGCCACCGGACCGCTGTGGTGGTGTCAAGTATAATAGAGGTTTGATGGTGGATGGATAACTGAGTGCTTCCATGGTAAAGTAGGAAAATTATGGGATACCTTGCTTATAAAAAAAAAAAACTTATTGAAAATGTGCAATTAGCAATTTTTATTTTCTGTAGGTCAATCACTCCCCAAGTTTTACGACTGATGCAGCAATTGATCGTGAAATCAAAGGTGCACTCATCTGGGACACACTTAACTTAGTTAATTTTGCTGCGTCTGATCGTAAGCGCTGCCTAGAAGAAGAGAAGAGAAGAATAAAAGATCGACTGCTTGGAAAAACTGTCAAGAAAGAAACCAAGTAAGTACTTTATGAAAAAAAAAAATGTAGCTAAGATAATTTTTGTGTTGTAAAATGTGCAATGTTTTGAAAACAGAAAGCCCCTTATGTGTGGTGTCATGAATAATGTGACCAGACGTTTCGGGGGCGAAAGCGGGACACGTGCTGATGATGGTGTCGTCACCGTCAAAAAACGGCGAAAAAAGTGATTTTTAAAGACAACCGGGACATTTGATGGACTTGCCAGAAAGCCAGAAAGCGGGACATTGGGCGTCCTGCCCGATGAGCAGGCGGGACACGAGGTCAAAAGCGGGACTGTCCCGCCTAAAGCGGGACGTCTGGTCACCTTAGTCATGAACAAGTTACATGTGCATCTGCAGGTCGAAGGCTTCCATGCATGCCATAGGCTCAGTGCACAGTTAGTTTACATGCATGCAATAGGCTTCAGTGCATTCAGTTCACAAATAGTTCAATTTTCTGTGCTCAGTCTGCTTTAAGACACATGAGTGCCTCTTTATATCAAAAGCAAACTTCTAAACAAATTAATTCTAATGAATAATAATTATTAATTTAGAGAGTTGAAATTTAAGAATGCTATTTCAATACAACAGCGACAAATTTATCAGAACATCTGAAAAATCAAAAGATAATTATAATTGTAAATTTATCATTAAAATACATTTTTAAAAAATAATTTGAGCACAAAAAGGTTTTTATAACTTAAATCAATTTCATGTGTTTCATTGATGATTATGTCCAACACAAAAAAATGTGGCGCTATCAATACATACAGAACATAGCATACAATTTACTGAAGCAGAGCACACCATTGATTATGAATTGACTGTTCCTCTAAGATGTTCTCTTCCAATGATGTTATATTTTATTGTTTTTAATCATCAGACTATTATCTACTGAAGCATTTGAGTCCCATCTCAGCTGAGAATTAGAAATACCCCATACTTACTGCAGTTTTGTCATTTAAGCAGGGATTTCAAGGGTTGTAGCGCAATCAAGAATTCTACTGTTGAATGCAGCAGTTCATCCCTTGAACCTATTGCTTATTCTTTTGTAAAACAGAAAAAGATTGAAATGACTGTAAGTCACTGTGCAACAGCAAACAGTGCAATATTCTTAAATTAGGGTTTTAGCATGGCACAATTCAGATAAGTTAAACACTTAAGTAAATGTGTGCACATCTCTAGAGCATTCAGTATTAAACCAAAGTATCCTCATATCTTAGTTGTGGCTTCTTTCATAGGCTTCAAAATCAATTTTTCATGATGTAGCTTTAGTAGATTAATAGTAGATTATCACTTTCCAGCTCTTTCATGTTTGCCTTTGTTGTCATCTGTCTGTCCCCAGGGAGGAACTGGAGATTGCTCAACAGCGGTATCTTGAACATCTGGAGAAATATGAAAACAGTCACATGGGAAATTTCCGCCGCATCTTTCCTGCTCCAGGCTGTGAGAAGTACAACAAATACTTCCATACCAGTGGCACACTCTTCCAGGAGACAGCATCATTCAGAGCTCGCTCAGAGCTCGCCAGGTGCGAAGACATTTACCACTATGGTGTACTTAATCTGATATTGTCTTTTCCACCAGAAACTGAATAAAGCTTTTATAGACTTCTATAGAAGTTATAAATCAGGTTGATTTGGGTTAATTTTTATAGCTCAGACTTTGGTGCACATAAGTTATCCAGGTGACCTGGTTAAGCAGGCAGGAATGGGGAGTGTGGCATTAGATTCCTTAGAAGAGAAAAATGACTTGACATTTCTGTGTAATGTATCATATGCAGACATTTCTTGTTTCACAGGCAACAGCGGGAGGAGATTTCACGCAAGAAGGAGAAGATAGAAATGATGCAAAAGGGGAAGAAACGAGTAGAAGCGTTACGGCCTGAAAGTCCCTTGGGACGCCGCCGCTCTGTTCACAACAATCATGCCAAGTTAAATCCACGTACTTCAGGCCCATCATCGCAAACTGAAGTAAGAGGAATGGCAGTCCTTGACCCACTAATACAGGAATATTTGGAGGTTCAGTGGACTGGGGATTTTTTTAATACACTTTAAAATATATTTTGTTCTATATAAATCAGTAACATTTCTGTACTTTAGCTAATTACAGTTGCAATTTCAAGTACTGTTACTACTGTGTAGTGTTTGCTGCATTAAACTTGAATACATTTTTTATCTCTTTCAACCTGAAAGCTCAGCCAATCAGTGGAAAAGTCAACTTATCAGATAGCAGGTTTCCATAGGACTATATCACAATCTTTTTCTGATTTGCAACCTGGATCAAACTGTGTGGGGTTTGGGACCTCTTCCTAGTTAAGAACAAAATGTGACCAACATTTCTCTCTCATTTTCCTGAACCAAGTTTAGACAGAGTAGGATCACCTTTGGTTTAGGCAGAGTAGGATCATCCATGATTTTACAGGTCTTCAACAAGTTCAGTTTATGAAAAATCATTTTCTGAATCATCTCCCAAAACATGTGCGCTTGATCCTATTCCTTCCTGCTTGTTGTCTAGTTGTCTTGTTACCTCATATAACATATTATTAATGCATTTCTCACATCTGGGCACTTTCCTCTCAAGGTCAGGTTAGCTATTGTCCACTCACTATTAAGGAAACCATCTTTAGATTATAACTGCTTAAGCAATTACAGACCAGTTTCAAACCTGTCCTTTCTGTCTAAAGTTCTGGAAAAGATTGTTCTTTCCCAGCTTACTGTGCACATGGAACAAAATCATCTCCTCAATCCCTTTCAGTCAGCTTATAGGCAAGGCCATGGTTCTGAATCTCCTCTTCTTAAAGTTGTAGATGATCTTCTCCTTAGTGCT